>NC_089784.1:47455032-47492532 GCF_040412425.1 Macrobrachium rosenbergii
ATTAAATAAAGGGAAAAACATGACTTAAAAAAAAGGCACAAAGAACATATAATTGTGGCATATCCCACACGTTACTAACCCCAAAAATACACGTAATAAAATGTGGTAAAATCAAAATTCAGAAAAATTAACAAAAATCAAAGAGACATGGAAAATAGGAATAAATGGGGAAAAAGTTATTCAAAGCATGGTAACAGTGCAAAGAACAGTGCATGTTAAACAAAGTTATTAAAACCATTCGGGTTTTTGAAAAACAAAGTCTCAGCTCACCTCACAGGCAATACACAAAGTCTTCTAGCGAAGCGGATCTTTCACTTGAGAAATCAAGACCCGAATGTCTAGCCTGCACACAAAATGGAAAATTCACTCTTACTATGACATGCCCATGACAGCGAACTCGTGATCAAACGTTCTACCAGAACTTGAAGGCTTCTGGTTATCGGAATATTCCGACATGGCCAGAACATCACTCAAGAACAATGCCTTTTGTCTCCATGGGAAGCGAGACTGACTCGTGAATACGTAGGCGCTGTTTCACGTTTACACTTGCCCACAATATCTCAAAGAACGCTTAGCTAAAAATACGAGATATATAACCTTATTATTTCTAATGCCTTTCATATATATATATATATATATATATATATATATATATATATATATATATATATATATATATATATATATATATATATATATATATATATATATATATATATATATATATATATATATATATATATATATATATATATATATATATATATATATATATATATATATATATATTTAACAAAGTGTGGCCTGTGACATTACTTATTATTTAAGTTCTAAGTGCAGCTAACTAGTGGGGGCCACTCATGTAAAACAGATTAATATGGTTACTTTAACCTTAAATTCAATGGAAATTAAGGGAAAATCAAGGAATGACTCAATAGATTATAATTACACAAATCAGAGGAAATATACACAAGGGCTTAACCAACATGTCCATAGTAATTACGTTATTCACAAAACCAAATAGTGCCACTAGCAAATCAAATATGATCTCAGCACCTCCAAAATATCTGAAGATTAAACAGAATCTTACAGTGAGTATACATGATCTAAGAACTTCAAAAATTAGATTAAGATTAAACAGAATCTTGCAGCAGGTAACAGTAATTAAATATATTTTCAGATGTCAAATCTTGAGGGAATCTTCTCAAAGTTGGAAAATGGGGAAATGGCACTGTGGAGAACAGCGCTAGGCCAATTCACTACCGGACAATTCTTTTCGGACAATTCGGTGCCAGACAATTCGGCACCTGACAATTCGGTACCACTAATATTACTAAAAAGATAAACACAAACACACAACGTACATATATTGTTTAATTATCTTTGGTAAAAAAGAAAAGAATTTATATAACACATAAAATTTAAACTGCTATTAAAATTCATGTTTAATAAAATAAAATGACGTGACAATTTTTTTTTTCATTTATTATTGAACACAATACTAAAACAAAACAAAAAATCTTAAAACTTGCAGTATTTCAAAATGTTTATCTGTGTGAAGTCGAGCTTTGCATAAGTTATTTTCACAAAGCCAGTATATTTATGAACTACCAGCATTTTCTTTGTTTATGGTAAACGTAGTTTTCGTCATCAACCAATTTCTTTCTTCCCTTTTCCAATTTTCAAACTTGCAAGTAGACATCTCATACCTCATGGGCTGATAACTGGAACTAAAATTCAGTTAAAAAATATAATTGACCACAGTAACGATGCAACCTCTCGTTTCCTTTACTCTACTTCTTCTTCTTTTAACATGCCCATTCATATTCTTTTTCTTCCATCTGACTTTCAACCCTTAAAAACCTCTAAAAATTGTTTTCTACATCAACTGCGAGGTTTTCCAACTGTTACACGTTTAAAACCTTCTTAATATCAATTCCCTTTCAACAATGAATGACATGACTGGTCCCAGCACTTGGTCTTTGGCCTAAATTCTATATTCTCTATTTTAATGAGTAATTTAGTTAAAATCCTTCTGTTACTGAATTGTCTGGTACCGAATTGTCCGGTACCAAATTGTCATAGTACCGAATTGTCTGGCACCAAATTGTCCAGCACCAAATTGTCCGGTACCAAATCGTCCAGTACAGAATTGTCCGAATATCATGGAAAACAGGTTAGAACACAGTGTCACTATCACCTATTCGGCAATACAGAATGCACTCTCACTTGATTGCAAAACACTTATCACATTCAAACTTGGGATGCTGAGGGCTGAGAGGGAAATCATTCAAAGAACAATAAATGCAAACTGGATAAACACTTATGCGTTACGTTACATAAGTAAAATTACACCACTTCGCTTAGGCTCCTAAGGAAATTACAAGGGAGTGATCATGAGAGAGCAATGAGAAACATATTGAGAGAATGTGCATCGAACAATTCCAATTCCAGCTGTACCTTTGTCCTGTAGATGAGACTTTGAGTTAATACAAGGGATCAGTGGTGGATTGGATCCAAAGACAAAACAAAAGCAACTTGTCGGAGAGAGGGAGGGAGGTCAGAGGACCGACCGACAAGGATTCCACCTGGGCTATAGTCTGCTACGAAGTGCCTCGCATGACCCTTGACCTCTCCTTATATGCTATCCCTTCCCGACTTCTCAGCCTCTGTCCAAGGTGGGCAATGACCGTTAGATTTTCCTGTACCACTCACGTCTGTTGACAGCCTGGGATGCAGGTGTAGCAGAAATATGAGAATTGGATGACAGCACAAAGAAAGAACAATAGGCGTACAATAGAAAGACATTAAGGGCGAGAGAGGTGGAGTTACTACTGGGAGGGTGGATGCCATAGCGAATTGCTAATTGGCAGGGATTGTTTTGCGACTCCTGTTTTCTCTACTTGTGTGGTCCTAATTGACCTGCACAGTTTTACTCTACTTTTAAGTCATGGAGCTTGTGCATGCATGAATGCGCATTTCAATATATATACTGTACACACACATACACACACACACACACACACACACACACACACACACACACACACACATATATATATATATATATATATATATCCCATTGTCTATTAGTTGATTCCCATAATGACCGAAGAGAAATTCAGTAGCATAAGTAGTAAAACCATTCAAAGCAGAACATATATATATAATATATATGTATATATATATAATATATATGTATATATATATATATATATATATATATATATATATATATATATATATATATATATATATATATATATATATATATATATATATATATATATGTGTGTGTGTGTGTGTGTGTGTGTGTGTGTGTGTGTGTGTGTGTGTGTGTGTTTGTGAGTGAAGTATTTTCTCTTGAAACAGAATTCCATCAAATATAAGGGAGCCCATAAAAACGCCAAAATGTGGAAAATAAAGGCTATATTTCAGAGACCAAACTGTCTCTCTCCTCAGGCAAATAGTGAATGAGAAAAGTTACAGAAAAGCGGTATTTATATCAGAAGATCCATAGTTCCACTGTTAAGTCACTCCAGTTGACAATTTCTCTTTAATCGTCTTGATCGCTGGTTGGAGGACGATTTTATCTATAATATCTGAATCCCAGGCGCCTCTTGAGAGATTCATGGTATTCCTGTGTTTAGTCAAGGCTAAAAACGCTCAGTTAGGTATGGACAACAGAGCTCAGCTATTTTCAACCACATGAATAATCATAATCACAGAATAAAAAGGAATATGTATCGTATAATTTATAGCAGCAATTGTCGACTCAAAAGTCAGATGGTGGAATCAGCCTTGATTAAAAAAAGAAATGCAAAGAATCTCACAAGAGGCGCCTGGGATTCAGATATTATAGATAAAATCTTCCTCCAACCACTCCAACCAGCGATCAAGAAGATTAAAGAGAAATCCTCAATTAGAGCGACTTAACGGCGAACCTGTGGATCTTCTGGTATAAATATCGTTTTTCTGGAACCTTTTCTCACTCACTATTTACCTGAGGAGAGAGACAGTTTGGCCTCTGAAATATAGCCTTTATTTTCCACATTTTGGCTTTTTATGGGCTCCCCTTATATTTGTGATATATATATATATATATATATATATATATATATATATATATATATATATATATATATATATATATATATATATGTTTAATACGTGTACGTGTAGAAAAGACAGCATGGGAGAGAGAGAAATATGGGATGGGGTAGGGGTACTAATCAGACATATGCTTAGTACATGTTCCAGAGGGATTTTTACAATTTCATAATAAAATAAGAAGCGAACGGTTATAATGACTATGATTTAGATGAAACCGAATAAGACTACTAATGCCTTTTTTCGCGACGGTTGATATGCAGTTACTTGGATATCTACATATGAAAAGCAAAATGTATGTCTAACGTTGCATCATAACATTGACTATAAGTGGGTTGTCACTGAATATATTAATTTCTGCACCTTATCTACAACACCGACATCATCTTACTTATATGCTACTACTACTACTACTGATGCTACTTTACCACTGATAACTATCAACTTTGTTGTCATACTAATATATACGTCTGTAGTAATTAATATTATTTCCTTCTGTTTTGTGAGTGCTTTGCAGTACCTTCACTAGTATTATAAAAATTACTATCACTGCTATCATTTTCATTATAATTGATATTTGCATTAACGCCATCATCTATGTCACAAAAGCCAAATCGGTTAACGATAAACAGTAGAATATTTATCGTGACAATCAAAATGTAAACAAATTCCTAGAATATTTTGCCCTCAAATTTCAACTGTAGCCTTTCATTTCAGTGAACTCAGACGCTACATGGTGATACGAAAATAGGAGTCATAAAAGGAAACGGTGTCTTGGTGTTTCTGAAATTATATATTGTTCTTTCTAAGAGAGAGAGAGAGAGAGAGAGAGAGAGAGAGAGAGAGAGAGAGAGAGAGAGATTTCAGAACGTAGTAGCTACGGTCTCCAAAGGCACCACGTCCATTTTATAAGTATACCCTAGTTTAACCCGACCACTGAGCTGGTTAACAGCTCTCGTAAGGCTGGCCTGAAGGATTAGATTTATTTTACGTGGCTATGTCCATTTTATAGAGTATTCAAGCTCTTCGTTGGGCGAGTCGGTAGAGCTGTGGAATAGCACTCTCTAGGCCCGAGTTCGAGTCTCCGGCCGGCTGATGAAGAGTTAGAGGAATTTTTTTCTGGTGATAGAAATTCATTTCTCGCTATAATGTGGTTCGGATTCCACAATAAGCTGTAGGTCCCGTTCCTAAGTAACCAGTTGGTTCTTAGTCACGTAAAATAAGTCTAATATTTCGGGCCAGCCCTCTCTAGGAGAGCTGTTAATCAGCTCCTCAGTGGTCTGCTAAAACTAAGGTATATTTAACTTATAGAGTATAAACCTTGGTCTAAGAATTAACCTGGATGTAAAGGATATTTAGCATGGCACTAAAACTCACTCACCCGTTTATATAATATCTCCACGTCTTGAAAAAGGATCCTTTGACGTGAAAAAGTATTTTCTCGCCTTTTTAGTTTTCTGTAAAAGGAAACTATTGACATAGCTATCTGTCTGTTCGTCCGCACTTTTTCTGTCCGCCGTCAGGTCTACAAAACTACTGAGGAGGCTAGAGGGCTGTAAATTGGCATGTTGATCATCCACCCTCCAATCAACAAACACCAAATTCCAGCCCTGTACCCTCAATAGTTTTATTTTATTTAAGGCTAAAGTTAGCCATGATCGTGCGTCTGGCATCGCTATAGGTGCCAACAACACAGTCCACCACCGGGCCGTGACTGAGGTTTTCATGGGCCGTGGCTGAGAGTTTCATACAGAATTATAGAAAATCGATTCCGGGGAGGAAAACTGGAACATTTTTTTGCTTGTCTCTTTCATAATATCTTGTTGGAAGTCTTACAGCTTATCAGTCACCACAATTACAGTAATGTTATTTCAGCAATACTGAAATTTGAAAGAGGCAATAAATAATGCTAAGTTCGTGGCAATTTTTCAGAAGTGTAATGAAATAGTTTATTATTTACTTCTAATCGTATTCGATTTTTTAATATGTATGGCATTAGTTTCATCAAAATTACATAACAGATAACTTTAGCTCCTTGTAAAAAGTAACTAATCCCAAAAGCACTGGCGTTCGTTGTAAGTGCGAAAACCTATCACGCACGTTCAAATTGTAACCCACACATAAATATAGCAACGTATGCGTACATAAAATCGTAGTTACATTTAATTTTCACCAAAGATCTTAGGTAGATATGAGTTGAAGCCGAGAGCCAACTTTAGAATACACGACCGGGAAAGAAGCTTAACCTCTCAGATCAATTCAGCAACCCGAGGTATCAATATAGCAGTAGGTTTGATGTGCAAAGGGAAGAGGTCCATTTGTATGCACTTGTCGTGTATGTTCGCATCCTTAACTGAAAACATACTGTTGCGCACTTCACTGAAAGAAAATAAAGCTTATAATAATATGCTGAAGAGTAAGTACCATTTTTGATCCATAGTGGTAATGCGTACGGTTTAACTTGTTTTAACAGAAAGGGCAGGATTAGATAAGCGAAAGCAAGTACGCTGACACCAAAGGCGAACCAAAAAACAACAATCGCCATTAGCCGACGATAACCTTCCATTCAAAAAGAAGGAAGCATTACAGAAATGTGGAAGCATTTCTTTGCCCGCCTTCGAAGATCACGAGATCACTGGACATTCTAATTTTCCAAAATGATCCGGAAGGCGTCCCGTATTCAGGAGTTAGCATACAAGGCGTCGATTTGAAAGCTTCAGTTCTTATCCAGTATTGCAAAGGTTTCCAAAGCAATGCGTTCCATCGATAGCATGGAAGACCCTTGGGAGTTTGTTTATATATATATATATATATATATATATATATATATATATATATATATATATATATATATATATATATATATATATATATATATATATATATATATATATATATATATATATATATATATATATACAGTATACGACGAACTTTATCACTTACACAATTGTTCAGTGCATGAGTACAATTAATAACAGGTTACCAGACGATGAGGACTGATAGTCCTTAGAAAGCTTGTACCTTTTCCTGAATAAGTATCTCAGTCAGATACCATCCCTGTTTAAATGAGGTCATATATATATATATATATATATATATATATATATATATATATATATATATATATATATATATATATATATATATATATATATATATATATATACATATATATATATATATATATATATATATATATATATATATATATATATATATATATATATATATATATATATATATATATATATATATATATATATATATATATATATATATATATATATATATATATATATATATATATATATATATATATATATATATATATATATATATATATATATATATATATAGCATCGAGTTAGGGAAAAGGAGAATTCTTTGTATTTCCTTTCAATGTACTTTATTATGCTGACGTTTCAGGACCATGTGTCCCATTTTCAAAGCTATAAATTAAAAAAAGACAACAGATAGTCAGATTTTAGAAAAAAGCTTGTACCTTTAACAGAAAGGAACAATGAATAAGTATCTGAAGTCAGATACCATCCTGTTTAAATGAGGTCAGGTATATATATATTTATTGGGGAACTAGTTGTTTTTAATAATAGATTATATATTAGTTGGTGGTCATTATATATTTTAATATATATATTATATCTATATATATTATATATATATATATATATATATATATATATATATAAATATATATACTTTCTTTATATATATATATATATATATATATAGCGTTCAAGAATATATATATATATATTTGCCTTATTTCTATAGTTATGGCCTCAAATATAACAATAATTATATATATACATATATATATATATATATATATCAATATATTATATATATATATATATATATATATATATATATATATATATTGTGTTACATATATATGTCAATAATATATATTTTATATATATATAGTTGCCTATAAATATAGGACACGTTTATATATATATATATATATATATATATATATATATATATATATAGCATCTAGAAGTTAAATTCCAGGCGAGCGGAAGGGAAAAGGAGAATTCTTTGTATTTCCTTTCAATGTACTTTATTATGCTGACGTTTCAGGACCATGTGTCCCATTTTCAAAGCTATAAATTAAAAAGACAACAGAATTAAAAATAGACTCAGATTTTTAAAACTGATATTATAGAAAAAAGAAATTTTACATAAAAGTATAAAGAAACATAACAGAAAGGAACAATGAATACCAAATAGTGCTAAAGGCAAAAGCTGAATGACATTCAGGGTCCGTTTTGGTTCCAACGGAAACTCACGAGGGGTATAGAGGTGTTGACGTGGACTGAGTATTTAATTGGGGAACTAGTTGTTTAATAAAAAGAGATTCTAGTATTGACAGTTGGTGGTCAAAAAAGCTTGAAAAATAGTTTTATTATTTTTGAAATCCTTGTAATTGATATTATATCTGCATTTTTTCCCTTGGTCTCTTATGCATGAAAATTCGGGTTTTGATAATTTAGCACCCGTTCGGTAAAAAAACGCCACGATGAGAGTCTAATCTCACCTTCAACAACCTGTTGAGTGGAGCAAACGTAAAACTTTCCCAGGTCACATCTGGGGCAATTAAACTCCTGGGGTCATCAAAGGGTGCAGACTTTCTTTATATTTAAATAGAGACTTGATCGTCATTGGATTATTAGGTATTAATTTCAATTCGACAGCCGGTAAATATTTGTTTATTATTTGTCGTAAATCTTGGTAAAAATGTTTATCATAAATAAGCGGGACACTTGCATAGAAAGATATTTTAGGTACTGTTGGTATTCTGAATTTTGGTTGAAAAATATTTTTTAAAAATTTGCGCAAATTTTTGTAAAAGATTTCAGATGGGAAACAGTTATTAATAAAATATTGGTGGAGATATAAAATTTCCTCGTGAAAACTATTCCAATCAGATGTTAAACTAAAGGCCCTGTGGAAGAGGGTAGACAAAGAATTTAACTTAAAATTAAAGAAACAATGGCTATAAAAATTAGAACCAAGACCGGTAAAAGTTTTTTTCCTAAAAATCGCCATGGCCATGGCATCTCCATTAGGTCCTACCTTTGCAAACATTTTTATGTGCTCCCTGGAGGAGCGCCTGCTGGACCATTGCCCTTTGGCTTCCTCCCGCTTTCTTACAGCAGATATGTTGATGTCACCTTTCTACTTACTGCTTAGGAACAAAAATCGAACAGATGAATTTCTTGAGTATGCCAACCAAATGCATACAAACATAAAGTTTACAGTAGAATATATAAGTGAAAATAAATTGCCTTTCTTAGATATAATGGTTTCAAGGAATGATGATCATTTTAATACCACGATTAAAAAAAAAAAAAAAAAAACTTTTACCGGTCTGGGTATTCATTGTTCCTTTCTGTTCTGTTTCTTTTTATACTTTCATGTAAAATTCCTTTTTCTCGTTTTCAAATCTGTGCTAATTTTTAATTCTTTTGTCTTTTTAATTTATACCTTTGAAAATGGGACACATGGTCCTGAAACGTCAGCATAATAAAGTACATTAAAAGGAGATACAAGGAATTCTTCTTCTGCTCTAACTCGATACTGTTCATCAGGTTCAAAGCAACCGCCTTCGACTTTGATGACTTTATATATATATATATATATATATATATATATATATATATATATATATATATATATATATATATATATATATATATATATATATAGCCAAGACCACAAGAAAAATAAAAGAAGTACTGAGTGCCTTCGTGTTCTTTCAACACATTTTCATCGTACCTTGAAAATGTGTTGAAAGAACATGAAAGCGACTTGGTACTCCTTTATTTTTCCTGTGGCCTTGGCTAAATATGTTGTCACGTGCTATTTAGTGACATATAAACACACACACACACACACACACACACACACACACACATACATATATATATATATATATATATATATATATATATATATATATATATATATATATATATATATATATATATATATATATATATCCCCTGTGCCCTCTTAATTTCTCGATTTCTTTACACTTTGGAAACGTTTGTTAATTTAATGCCTACATCCAAATGAGTAGATAAATGAAAAGATTTTGACGCCCGGGCAAGTTTTGAAATCTCAGCTAGGGTATCAGAAAGAAGTAGCATTTATCCAATTTGGCACAAAGAAGTGTATAAATCTGTTCCCCCTCATATGTACATGTTTCTGTCGAATTCAGATATGTATTTACTAGAGCTGGAATAGACCCATCTTCATCCATTTAGCCAAGTATTTAATCGTTTATTGCCTTTTTTGGCTGAGATTTATATTTGAATCTTTTGGTTCCCACCTGAAATATAGGAAAGGGTTCGGTCTATGCTTGGGTCTAACTTAGTGCTCACCTCTGCTTAAGTGCCTTAGCATTTATTTGTTATTACATACAACACAAAGTAATCCATATTACGTGTAAGTCGTCATGGCCCCATGCAAAGCTAGAGATACCAGCAAGGCTGAGCCTGGTGTGGAGGATTCTGTGGCTCTGGGCAAGTCCATGGCTCGGAGTTCAGTGATGATGATGTGGAGTTCGTCGAGGAGCACAAAGCTGTCTTACCAGAGAAGACCTGCAGGGCTTTTAGAGGGAATATCAACAGACAACTGAGGAATTATATTCAGAGGAGGGAGTTCATTAATCAAAGAAACGTGCTCGCTCTGTGGAATAATACGAAGTTTCCTTGAAAAATATCACTCTGACAGAGCTGTTACAAACTATGTTGGAAACTTGTTAAATGACCAAGCCATCGCTCACTCTAGGAAGATTTTTAGTGAGAAAATGACAACAAAAAAACTACTTGACAATTGCTTGGGCGGGCAACCCCTTCCAAACAGTAACAACTTTCGTCCTCTGCACCTTCTCACCACTTACCACACAGGCTATCAACTCTCCCAATTCAAGGTCAAGTTAGAGCAGAATTTGTGTTTAGTGCCTATATTTATTTTTCAATGTTTTTGAATAAATTCTGACTGCTAGGTTTGTTAAACTCAAGTTATGAGCTTTTTTTTGTTGTATTTTTGGATGTCGGGAACGGATTAATCCTGTTCCCATTATATCTTCTGGGCGAAATTTGCTAGGCTAAAGGACAGCTTTCTGGGACAGGTTAAGTCCTTCGACCGATGTATAATTTATATATATATATATATATATATATTATATATATATATATATATATATATATATATATATATATATATATATATATATATATATATATATATATATATATATATATATATATATATATATATATATATATAGTTCGAGCCTCTTAAGTCATTAACCTCATCTAACCAACTCTTAAAGGGTGATGAGAGACTAATCCATCTTCTGAAATATCTATTATGCCTCTGTTTCCTCGTAGTGAATTACGTATCTGATAGTTAATTGTCTTTTACCATTTTGCAATACAAAACGATTACATTTTAAACTGAATACTTTTGATATAGATTTAGATGAAAATTTAAAAGATCTGAAAATAGCTTTTAATTTTTAGTAATTTCAGTGGCAATAAATTAGTAAGACTAAAATAAAATAAAATAAATATTCTGTAAAATCTAATTAAAGAAATTAATCTAAATAAGGGGTAAGGATAGGAAGAAAGTTGTGAATTAAAAAAATATGTCAATTTCTTTAAATAGTTATCTGAAAAAGTGGAGATTTATTGGTCTATGATATTCAGTATAGAGAGAGCTGGGACATCCACATAAACAGCGAAAGGGTTTACAATAAATAAATATACGAGTATAGGCAAAAACAACGTGAGTAAACATATTAATATGTTGAAAGACATTCAGAGACATGTCGAGCAAGTGTCATAATACCTCTCTCTCTCTCTCTCTCTCTCTCTCTCTCTCTCTCTCTCTCTCTCTCTCTCTCTCTCTCTCTCTCTTAGCAAGTTCATTCCAAAGTATTCTTCAACATAGCGACGATGTGAGATTACGAGTGCATTCGAGGGATTAACTAAAACTGAAAATGAAATAGAAATTTTATTTTTGTCTAAATCCCTTCATTGTTTTTTGGATCTTTTGCCTAAAATATCTAATCGAAAAATTTTTCGAGTTTCCGCTGCGTCAATTTAACTTTCTAACAACATGAGGGATTTCGAGAGCTTAATATAGAATAGGATTTTCACTGGACCCAGGTTTAGAGGGCTATTAAAACTTCTCTTATGTGGTGTATATACACAGTTATATATATATATATATATATATATATATATATATATATATATATATATATATATATATATATATATATATATATATATATATATATATATATATATATATATATATATATATATATATATATATATATATATAAGACAAGAAGGAGGAGCAGTAGTGTTCAGGTCAGTACCCTAATGACAATTCTGTTTATATATGCAGATGACCTCACATCTTTTGCTCTTGCCCAGTGTCGACTACCCTTCTTAAAATGTATACAAATTACTGCTCTTTCCACTCTTTATTTCCATCTACCGGGTTTTGAGATAGTTTCCAATCGTTTCTACCGTCCCTATGGAATATATATTGTAAATTCTACCACTATGTGTCATTGTTTTAAAAGGCGCCTTAGATAAAGAGACGAAATGAACCAGAATATACCCCCATTGTTTCATGAAGCCGTCAGACAGTAATTATTCTTAGTTTAAGATAAGTACCGTATTAGTAGCCTGAAATTTCTAAAATGTTTTTATCCCATCAAATTTAAACCAACTGAATCCGGCCTCACTTTCATTATAAGCAAAGCCCCATGTTCCAAGTAACTGGATGCAATCTGTAGGGAAACGAATGAATGAGTAAAGTAGTTAATAACAATAGGTATAATGAAAGCGATGAACAAGCAATGCAAAGGGTAATGGTGGAGATTTTAAATGCTCAGCCTTTGCGAATTTTCTTCATTATTACAATGTAGCAATGAAACTTAACTTTTTCCTCATGAACAAAGGCAGCCAGTAGATACAGTAAATATAACAACAGAGTAAGGTTTTTTATTAATTACACACAAAAGAAATAGTTTTCCCATGGAAAGAAAACCTCGTGGGTGCTTTTAAAGAGTCCCTTAATAACTAGAGATTGATTAATTGCTAAAAACTGAAAGAAACTCCTGTCCCTAATTATTTAATAAAATAAAATTGCTGATGAGGTAACAAACCCTTAGATATAGCTAATCGTTTCGTCGATTAGGAGAACAAAATAGCTGAAGAAACGAATAATGAATGGCTTTTGTGGCCTATATTCTCAATAACAACTAAGAAAATGAACCGCATGATTTTGTCGCAGCATCTTAGTAGGAAAATTGATCTCATGCAAGTCTGACGAAGAAAAGAAAATGAAGGGGAATTGTGAATGAATGGACCTTACCCTTGGAGGAAGACATTTACCCGACTTGAAAGAAAAAGGATTGCATTATTCCGTGATAACTGATTCAGGGGAAAGTGTCCAAGCTTGACACCGACGAATAAAATAAAAGAAAAAAAAAATTATAGACATGCTTTTATTAAAATGCATTAAAAAGTAAAATAAAATAAAAATTTTTCAAGACACGCAAGGATTTTCTTACAATTAATCGTCTGCAAAAATAAAAGCGCGGGCCCCAAACATGGAAGGAATTGCTACAAGAAATAATTGCAGCATTTCCTTCCAAGTTCGGGGCCCATGCTTTTATTCTTGTAGACATAATCATTTGTAAGAAAATCCTGGTGTGTCTCAAAAAATATTTTTTTACTTTTTTAGTGCATTTTAAGAAAATCATGTCTATATTTTTTTTTATTTATACTTTTTTAGTTTTGACAGAAATTGTAACCGATTTGTGATTGTAGTTAACGAAACTGATATCCGTTTACGGGGAGGGAGATGGAAGGGAGAAAGGGGAGGGGAAAGGGGGAAGGGAGGGAGGACGGAAGGAAGGGGGAAGGGGAAGGGGAGGCGGAAGGGAATGGAAGAGGGAAGAGGAGGGAAGGGGGAAGGGGGACGGTTAGGGAAGGGGATGGGAGAAGGAGGGAAGATAGAGGGTGAGGAGGAGGGGAGGAGAAATGAGGAGAGGAGAAGGGGAAGGGGTAGGGGATGAAAATGGGAAGGGGGATGGGGGAAAGATGGGAGGTGTGGAGGAGGAAGGGGGTAGGGAAGGGAAAGGGGGAAGGAGGGGAAAGGAGGGTGAGGGGAAGTGGGAGGGTTGGGGGAGTGGGATGGGTGGGGAAGGGGGAGTGGAGGACGACAGAAGAGGGTAGGGGAGGGAAGAGGGAAGGGGAGGGGGAGGGGGAGGGAAGGATGGGAGGGATAAGGGATAGGGGATGGGGAAGGGGAGGGGAGGAGGAAGGAAAGGGAGGGAGAAGGGGAGGGAAGGTGGAAGTGGCGGGGGATGGAAGAGGGAAAGGGAGGTGGAGGATACAGGTAAATTAGCACTTGATCTTGTGCCCCGGAAGGGGAGGGGAAAGGGAAGGGGAAGGAAGAGGGAAGGGTAGCGGGAGGGAAGAGGGAAGGGGAGGGAAGAGGGAAGGGGAGGGAAGAGGGAAGGGTAGGGGGAGGGAAGAGGGAAGGAGAAGGGGAGGACACAGCTAAATTAACACTTCATCATGTGTTTCGGAAGGGGAGGGTGAGGGGGGATGGAAGAGGGAAGGGGAGGCGAAGGACAAAGATAATTAACACTTGATTGTGTGCTTTGGAAGGGGGACGGGGAGGGGGATGGGTGAGGGAAGTGGATGGAAGATGTCCGGAGGGGAAGGGAAGAGTGAAGGGGAGGCGGAGAACACAGCTAAATTAACATTTGGTCGTGTGCTGGGGAGGGGGAAGGGTGAGGGCATAGAAGAGGGAAGTGGGAAAGATTACACAGAAGTTAGATTCTACCAAGTCAAAGAAGTTGTGAAAAATCCAAAGAGTTTCATACAAATCCTGAGATACCGGGAGAGGTCACTGTAGTGTCACTAGAGGTTACTGCTGACCTACTGACCATGTAAGGTTGTATTGTCACTGGGATTGAGTAACCATGCAAAATTTCAAGTCCATCGGAGGAAGGGAACAGGTCAAAAATTTTGTTACAAGAGTTAAGGACAAACAGGCAGACGTGGAAGTAAAACTAAATAAAAGCATGTAAAAACAAACTGTCCTCCAAAGGAAGAGTAACCGAATTGCTCTGCTTTTGATCTACGAATACTTTGAAAGATAATTCATTAAGGAAATGAAAAAACTTAAATCATGGTTACCCTGTGACTAAAGGTTATATTTACAGCAAAAAAAAAAAAATCCCCTTCTTAACAATAATGTTCAAAAATATTTATTTCACTAGTGATTGAAATGTGATTGCTGAGTATGAAAATGAAATAATGTCTTGACAATTACCGTTCTTAATATGAAATAAGATTTTTAATTAAACAATTACTCTTTACTGTACATCACTTTTGACAACCATGTTTATGTTAAATTTTATTTTCATGTTTAAATATTGTCATGACTTGTGTTTACCCGGACTGAAATAAAATTTATTCATAATATCAATATTTTAGTTTTTTATTTGGGAAAAAACTTATCCCATTGAAGTATATTGAATTAATAAATATTTCAACTCAGTACAATACTTTTTCTACCAAATCGAAAGATTTTGATGCATCCTATTTCCATTAGTTTCTATGGTTTTGATCAATTAAATCCGAGCAATATGATATCCAGTGTAAAAATGTTTTGTTCTTTTTTTTTATAATCTGGAATTAAATTATCGATACAACGTTATTATGGAGAGTCTTTTATATTTATTTTATGGGCTGTTAGATATAAAGGCTAATTTTTATAGAAAAAGGCATTTTGGTTATCGCAAATGCATTTATATTAATGGAATTACAATACTGATGAGCATGCTGGCAAAACATTTTGCCCTACTTCAAAAGTGATTTTGTTATCTATACAATCAACAACTCTGTGCTGCTCTAAGACGTAGTTCCTCGTTGGGTGAGTGGGTTCCGTTCTAAGCTAGCACTCTGCTGGCCGAGAGTTCGAATCTCCGACCGACCAATGAAGAATAAGAGGAATTCATTTCTGGTGAAAGAAATTAATTTCTCGCTATAATGTGTTTCGGATTCCACAATAAGCTGTAGGTCCCGTTGCTAGTTAACCAATTGGCTCTTAGCCACGTAAAATAAATCTAATCATTCGGGCCAGCCCTAGGAGAGCTGTTAATCAGCTCAGTGGTCTGGTTAAACTAAGGTATGCATAATAACATAATGCCCTAACATGTGCAAATGGTTTTATATCTAATAAACCATATCCCAAAGCAGAAAATGCTTGGTGGAGGGCTGTGAACCCCTAGGGAGGGATATATACAGAATACCAGAATACATGAGGTCACTCCAGCAAGAGTGAACTACTGCTGTGGCAGTACAACCAGGACATTGCTTCCCTAGGAAGTGTAGATGACTACGAATAGAAATATAAAGTTTCCTAAGGTGGGTTATGGGTCTCATGGTCTGAGGGATGACCCTTGAATAACAAATGTTAGTTTTTTTATTCCAACAAGCCTCCAGTAGCTGGGGAGAGATAATAGCGATATTCTTGCCACTTTGTATGAAGTGATAATTACCCAGTGGCCTAGTCATGAGTTCTGCAGCCTCTTATCCTGTAGGCTTCTCAAAAAAAAGGAAAACTGAATCTTCATTCGATTTTTTTATTGATTGTGTTTTTCCAAGTACATGCAACTAATTCAAAACTCTGAGTGGCATCCTTGATTTTACTGGGAGGCCCATGTTGTGCTGTCACATCAGAATTAGCTAGTAAGATCATCAGACAAGCACAGAGCACCTAACAACCACATATTTGTGTCACCAGAATCATTCGGTCTCCAAGACCCTTTTTCCATCTGCACACTGTATCGAAAGTGGATGAATTCTCAACAATAAGTCAGTGTCCTCTGGGTATCCGGTGTGTGACTTCCCTGTACAGTGGAGAACCCTTGGAGTGACTTGGTAGACAACATGTTCATACCCTACACAACAAAAGCCAGAAGCTACAGGAGTAATTATGGCACTTAGCTCTAGCTTGCTTTTCCTTAAAATTTCTTTGTTACTGAAATCAGTGGACAAAAGCATGGGGCTCACACCAAACCGCTAGCAATTAACAGAAAAAAAGGCACACACTGTCTAAATATGGCAATTTAGCCCTGGCAATCTCTCTCCTGAGGTTGTTAAAATACTGTTACTTTACCTTGGTAAATATGAAACTCAGTTCTCACACCAAAGTTTGGTCACTAATAGATTAAATACCTAAGATAACAGATGAAAGTAGGGAAGTGAATGTGACAAATCTCCATCTGCCCCGACCTAGAAGACTGAGTTATCTGTCTTATTCCAGAGGGTGGAGATACAGCTCCACTTCCAAAATGTCTTAATGTCAATGAAAATGGCACAATACATCCTCAAGGCATTCCTCAACACTATTCCCCTGCATCATGCATCAGCTGGGTATGCAAGGGGAAAGGATTTCCCACAAAGAACTCTAGTCACAGAGCTCCCCTTGCCACTGCCCTCCTGTGCCAGACAAGCCTTTGATATAAACAAGCCCACTGGAGGAGATATATCAGTAAGAGCTTCCTGGGACAAGCCCGATTCCCCCTCATATCACCAATGCTAGACACAGATGGTAAGCCGTAGAAATTCAACTTCACCAGGGAACTTTGGCTGCACCATCTCACTACTAACATCCTGCTGCCCTTCCCAACACCGAAGGTACAACTGGGATGAACCCCTTGAAAATAGTGAATGAGTTGGTAGAGGCCTCCAAAGTGTCACAACTCACAGACTCCATAATTTGTGAGACTTGGAATGACCTCCATAAAGATGATAAAACTGGGTAAGCAAACACCATGAACAGAGGTCTGTACAAGCTGCAGTAAGAAACGTAACCCTAGCTGCCTGCCTGTACTGTTCATCTATCATTATGAATTTGCAAAAGCAACCAGGATCTGTGCTCCCAGCTGCAGCTGAACCAAAAATGAATGCAACAGCCACCCGAAGAAGTAATGTTGGCCAACACAACACATCTGGGTACCCTCTCTGTCAGATTTTATGTCTCTGACAACACCTCCAGAAAGAAGTACCTAGCAGACACAGGTGCCTTCAGGTTAATAATACCAGTCAACTGCCAATGACTACCAGATACCCAGGTGCAACTTGTAGCTGCCTCATAGCATCCTACGCTCACTGAATTTATTGTCATCTATGTGCCAATTTCTTTACACAATACCAGCTTCTATGGGCACTAGAGGCTACTAGTGGATTCCACTGACTGGTGCCACTTAGACATATGCTTCTTCCATACAACACAAGTTTCTTTGGGCTTTCATAAGCTACCCTTCTCATTGGTAAGACCCATTACTATATACCTCTGATGACAGACTCCCAGAATACTAGCACATGGAATACAAATCTCATGTCAAGGGTACGGCAGAAAACCCCACCAATCGCCAAGTCAGGTGTAATGGCTCTGACTGGAAGACATAACTAACCTGGGTCTTTCTCAGCCTACACACCACGATATGAGAACAGGTCTGCTGAGGGAATAAGGATGCCCCTACCAATCACTTTCTCTAGGTTCAGGCAGCTGATTCTAAAGGCGACAACAAACTCACAACAAAGATCAGAGCAATTAACAACCAAATAGTGAAAAAATGCTTGTATAGCTCAAGTACCTAACTTATTCAAGGTTAAACATTCATAGTTTTAGTGAAACTGTTCAGAGAAAAATGTTTAGTACACTTGTTTCAATGATATTACAACAAGCATGAAAGGAAAATGTTTAGTATGGCCAATAGCCAGTGAAAACGTACGCATATCGAACACTCCAACTGATAAATCGGTTTAATTATGGTATGACTTTCAGAGAAAATGGTTAACATTATCATTTTTGAACAGTTGCATGCAAATTCTGTTAAACTGACATGTATATATTTTTGGTTGTGCCATCCTCTGTATTATTCGTTTCAGCGTTTATCTGCACACTATATTTCATTTTTAATAACTATGTATAACTATTTGTTCATTCCTGTGCCGTAGTACTTTGTAGATTGATATTTACCTGCACACAATTTTTCTCGTGGTATATTTTTACAGCGTTTTCTCATTTTTCACTAATGGCCATCTAAGTTCATATTAAGTACCTCTGTCCTTTTCCATTTTTTGTATAACAACTTTTTCCATTTTTTATACAACAATGTCTATATGTGTTGAAGCCAACTGACATTCTTAAAATAATATTACAGATATTCCTGAGAGATGTGAAGTTACCCCTCCCGTCCTTTGTGTCTCAGAGAGAATGCAGGTGAGAGGTGTGACATACGAACTGTCCATTTTAAAAAGGCCTATGTACAGAGTTCCGCCCCTAAGATCTCTTTCCTTCAGTGAAGTTATCGGTGGATGACCAAATATGATTTAATGAAACGTACTGGATTTCTTCTTGCCCATCAGAGTTGCATATCGTCAGCAATAAAAAAAAATACTATTAAAGCACAAGCAATAATCATACCGCCCTATTACAAGTAATCACACCTCTGATGATCACTTGTAGAGACGGATAGGAACAAAATCATCACTGTCACTAGAAGTTACGTCTCTTGCGCACCCAAGACTCATCCTTTAAGTTCCTCTGGATAATAAATTGAAATTGTGTTTCTGGAGATTTTCTTCTTTTTCCTGTATATACTTGTAGAAATAGAGTTAGTTTGTATTAGAGAAAAACAAGCCGTTCTTACCCTTATTTAAAATTACAGTAAACTTTCATTTATCGTCCAAAGATAAATCTAATTTCAAAATATCGTCTCTCCAAAGAAAAATCGCGAAAATTAACAATAATGCATCTTATGAGGAAAAGTGTTTACATAGAGTCTTCAAGAACCCGCAGTAAGAACTAACCTAGGTAAGAGCGTGTGGGAAAAGCAAAGTGGCTGTTTCAGATTGTCATTTGTTTATGCCCTTGAAACTGCAAAATCCACATTCAGCTGATGTGTACAGTACATTGGTTGTTTACTATAAAGAAGGTAGAGACATTAAGTCTCTATATATATATTCGTACTCATCTGAAGTTAGAATTTCTGGGACTTAATATCTGATTTCATTGGCTGCGACATGTCCTAACATAATTTGACACTATTATCGCTAAGATTTCTTTCTGATGTCTTTGCTAGTATTTGCCTTACAAGAAAACCAAATATCACTATGATATATTGAAATATTTTCCGATATCGTAATAGGTTTTGAAAAGGTGATGACTAATGAAAGAAATGAAGCTAGTCATGAATAAATCTTTACTTTTACCTCCGTCAGTGCTGTACTTATCAAAGTTTTATTTGTTTATGAGTTCTGTGTACGTCTAAAGAGTTACGCAATAGAATATAAATTATTGACCGTTGATTTAAATAAAAAGTTAATCACACGATAAGAAAGAGAAAGAATAACGTGTGTAAAATGAATACATATTAGTTATTTGATCCTGTTTTTAACATTCCTGTCGGCCTTTATCATCTCGTAATTTTTCTTTATGAGCATATGTTAAAAGTATTGATTCCTTTTACATCAATTCCGAGCATTAGTTAAAAGTATTAATTCCTTTGACATCAATGATGACCGTTTTGCTACCATAACGATGGCTTTTAATAATAACAACAGCAATAAAGGTAATGAGAATGATAGTGATAATGATACTGAAGATGATTATGTTACTTATTAACAGAGACAATATAAGTCAGTAACAATTATAAAAAAAATGCAGTGACAATAATAATAAAAAGCATATAAATGTTGTAGTTAAGTAGACTAAAATGGCGATTCATTATCCCTAAGCAATCAAAGGGTTAATCAGCCTACTTTAGTCGTTAGGCCGACTCAACACACTTGCAATTAATTTCGGGGCCCTGTTACGACCCCCAGAGAGTTATGGGGCCGATCTGTTCCCTTTAATACAACAAAGAACGTTCTTCTTTCTGGGCGAATTATTGCTGATATAGTTCGGAAGATGAATGCGTTTGTTTGTGTAGAGTAAACGTGCAGGTAAGTTAGAATAGCGCACAAATATGTTTGTAGGTCAGATCTTTGCTCTGACAGGTCCTAACTAATACAATGGCAGAGCTCTTTTCATTTTTCAGGCCTCTGAATTAATTGAGTGACTTAATTTTGTGAAATAAAGCAAAAATTTTACATGAAATTAGAAAACACAAAAACAGACCGGCAAAGAGAACAATTTCTGTAAGATGGATCATGACTCTCTCCTAGCCTAACTTACATTTTGAAGTAAGTAACAACAATCTACCAGAGCAGAAAAAAATTATGGTAATAGTAAAACCACAGTATATTTAATATCTTATCCTATCGCTTAAACTTCATAACATTCCGTTATCCAACTCATTTGTAAAATCGAGTCAGACAAGGTTTCGATGTTTCTTATGCATCTTTTAATAATGAAAGTTTTCTATTATATATTGGTATATTTACTTACAGCAAAATCAGTTTCTTAGTCTCTACGGTTTTCGTCAGCATGTTAGCATGTGTATATACTTCTTTCTATCTGATTATATATATATATATATATATATATATATATATATATATATATATATATATATATATATATATATATATATATATATATATATATATATATATATATATATATATATATATATATATATATATATATATATATAGATAGGTAATTGGAGACTTGAAATCTTAGCTTAATGATAAATTCTTGCCAAGACCAGGAAGAAATTTCTTTATTACAAAGGTATAAACCTCATCATCGGGCTGAAAAAAACCGACAAGGATGAGAATCAATAAAATTACAATAAAATGAATTGTCATAATAAATCTTCAGCAAAAATACTAACGAAATATAAAATGAACAAGTAAATACAAACTAAAAGGGTGAGACGTTAAATAACGAAAAATTAAAAACACAGACATAAAAACATGAAAATAAAATATAGGCCGAACAAGTAAATATATATATTATTAAAAACACAGACATAAAAACATGAAAATAAAACTATAGTTTTTTTTCATGTTTTTATGCAACAGAGTTATTTTACGTCTCACCCTTTTAGTTTGTATTTACTTGTTCATTTTATACGTTAGTACTGAAGATTTACATGACAATTCATTTTATTGTAATTTTATTGATTCTCATCCTTGTCGGTTTTTTCAGCCCGATGATGAGGTTTTATATCGAAAAAGCTTGTAATAAAGAATGTTCTTCCTGGTCTTGGCAATATTATTTATCATTTGCTTATATATATATATATATATATATATATATATATATATATATATATATATATATATATATATATATATATATATATATATATATATATATATATATATATATATATGTGTGTGTGTGTGTGTGTGTGTGTGTGTAATTCCTGTTGCATAAGTCAAAATATGCTCAAATAATAATATATATATATATATATATATATATATATATATATATATATATATATATATATATATATATATTTACATATTGTCAAGAATGTAAGTCATCTCTCCTTCTAAGAGTGCAATGATGCACCAGATCAATTTAATTTACTTACTCCCAATTGAAACACTACTGGTTAACAAAGACAGGTTGTGGAAAAACATTGCCCCTTCCTGGAGAACCTCTCATTCCTCACCCCTTAAATAACCTTTTAATTCTCATCCTTCACCTAGTGACTGCTCGAGCTTTCTTGCAGCCACTGCCTTTTGGAGACCAAATGAGAAATTTTAGCACATGGTTCCCTTATGGCTCCCACATGGTCCGAAGGTGTAGAAAATGGACTGCCAATCGAGCGACGATAATGCCACTTGGGATGAGGAAAGACGTAATCCTTATGAGGCCAGAACTCGGGCAACTAGAGTGATGCCAGGCCTGAGAATCCAGACACTTGTCCCTTGTCTCATATGCTCCGTCAGAGCCCTGATTCTTCCCATGTGGCTGCTTTGAGCCTGAGCCTTTCTTTGTGGTGAAAGTCCCTAACTCACACCCTCCCTGCTGGTTCTGAAGACGAGGTCCCCTGTCTCCAACAGAAAGACGGAGTTGTCAGTTGTGGAATCATCTGTTCACCCCTGTGCTTGTGCCATGGTTGTAACCACTGCCCTCACCCAGTGGTGTTCCATGAAGTGGATTTTTTCCCTATTTCTGTTATCGTGTAAATTACTGTAAATTTAGTCATTTGACAAAGATCTGTTTCACCTGTTTAGTTTTCGAATTTTCCCATTCTTCTGATTTAGTTTGTTAAATGTAAATGTAAGTGATTTTAAGTGAACTCTAGTTTTTATCTGAATTTTCTCTGTTGAAGTAAGGCCTTCAGCTTAATTGTCTTATGAGGTTTACCCAAGTCCACACCCGCAGTCAGAATTGAAACCCCCATGGTAAGTTCCATATTCTTCCCTAGGTAAAAATCTAATATCGGCGACCTTTGCTCTAATTCTTGTACCCGTGCAAGGTGCAGGGTCATTGCACACCTGCAATCTCTCACAGCTATCACCTACTCGCTTTGCTAAGGCTGAATACAAGACATAGAAACGAACCTTTTTAGCTTAAAATCCCCATTATAAGCACAAACCAACAGGTTTCCACAGCAAAAGTACAATGTTATTTTATTTTGTGTTAGGTGTGAACCGAAATCGTGACTGTAAAAGCTGTTAGGGATCAGTTAGATCACGTGCATGCTCAATGAATAGCTTGCAGAGAAGAGAGAGTGTTAATTCATCCAAACAGAAGCTTTTGTGTGCTATCACATGTTAGCTTGCATGTTTTCAATGCTATGATAGTTAGGCAGTGAAGTGATAAAGCAAGTGATATCTAAGAAAATATTGCATTATTTCCTCTCCCACAAGTTCTGGACAATTTGCAGTCTGCCATTTTAGCTATGCAACACAGTTACCTAGGCCATGAATTTAAGCCCAACCACCAAATTTTGCTCACTGGCCTCTCTTTCTCTCTCTCTGTCTCTCATCCAATAGCCTTAGTGATCAAACAAGAATTTAAAGTAACATTCCATGATTTCCAAAATCTTTTTGGAGAAAAATTTCAACATTTTCATATCTTATTTTATCCAGAGCCACATGAGCCCAGAAATCTTGCACATGAAAGAATCGTTTCCTTAAATCGTTACTACAGTAAGTGAAAGTGAAGTGCATGTGTAAAATTCATTCCCTTTAGCACGAGTCATAAAAGTCCATGGGACCATGCGAATTCCTTTGCTCATCAAAGTCCAGTCAGTAGGCAGCGGGAGAAGGAATTCCCAAAATAGTTCAGCCGTTGCATAAAATCCCGCACATCCTTCCCTTCAGATGGTCACGTGATTTTGCACAAGTAGAATAACCACGACCTTCGTGATCATGTGTTAGTCAGGTCCCGGTAGAGTAGCGGTAGATTCTTGTGTTCACATGATCTAGGCAAATAAACCTAGCCCATGCACAATAGATTTAATATTTTGTACTTATCCTATTCCGCTGCATCTAATCTCGTGTGCTTTGAATTAAGCACAGTTTCCTAATCACATTCCATGCAATTACCCTTTGCTGAAAAAGCCAGCTAAATTGATTTAATCATGCATCTAGCTGTCTAATCTCTGGAGCTATGTGCTTCCCATTTATCTAAAGGGCAAGCTCATGTAATAAAATTCAGTGTAAGCCTTCCATTCCCAGCATCAGAGACCAAGCATTTCTCATTTGACCAAATCCTCTCCTATGGGTTACGCTAACAATTTCTTTTATATTTTAGTACATTGTCCAACACACACAACCCTAAGTGTTCTTCGGAACCCAAATAACCACGATCAACAGGCACAAACCCTAAATTCTTTGGAACCCAAATAAAAGCGTTCAACATTCATAACCCTAAGTTCTTCAGAACACAAATAACCGCATTCAACATGCACAAGACCTAAGTGTCAGGAATTTAAGTCACCCTCTGCCTCTAAGAGTGCAATGATGCACCAGATCAACTTAATTTACTTATTCCAATTGAAACATTACTGACTGACAATGACAGGATATGGTAAAACATCGCCCCTTCCTGAAAAATCTCTCATTCCTCACCCCTTAAATAACATTTTAACTCTCTTCCTTGACCTAGTGACTGCTTGGGCCTTCTTCCAGGTATACTGCCTTTTGGAGATCAAAAGAGAAGGTTGAGTACATGGTTTCAATATGGCTCCCACATGGTCCTAAGGTAAAGAAAATGGACTGCCAATCAAGCGACAATAACGCCATCTGGGATGAGGGCATAAAAGGACCTGTACCCCCTCAGAACTCGGGTAGCTAGAGAAACGCCCGGCCCAAGAATCCAGACACTTGTCCCTTGTCTCATCCGCTCCGTCAGAGCCCTGATTCTTCCCATGTGGCTGCTTTGAGCCTGAGTCTTTCTTTGTGGTGAAAGCCCCTAATTCATGCACCCCTGCTGGCGCTGAAGACGAGTTCCCCTGTCTCCAACAGAAAGACGGAGTTGCTAGTTGTGGAATCATCTGTTCACCCCTGTGCTTGTGCCATGGTTATAACCACTGTCCCTCACCCAACGGTGTTCTACAAAGTGGATTTTTCCCCATTTCTGTTATTGTGTAAATTATTGTGAATTTAGTTATTCGACAGAGATCTGTTTCGCCTGTCTAGTTTTGCAAATTTCCCCATCCTTCTGATTTAGTTTGTTAAATGTAAATAAAAGTGATTTTAAGTGAACTCGAGTTTTTATCTGAATTTTCCCTGTTGAAGTAAGGCCTAAAACTTAATTGTCTCTTATGATGTTTACCCAAGTCCACACCTGCAGTCAGAATTGAAACCCCATGGTAACTTCCATATTCTTCCCCAGGAAAAAATCTAATATATATATATATATATATATATATATATATATATATATATATATATATATATATATATATATATATATATATATATATATATATATATATATATATACATAATCACTTATGTCACCAGTTATCATGCAACTTTTTGTAAAAATAAACACTAAGCCATTAACAGTCATCAATGCTGAATTCACACTATTTTGGGAATAACTTGAAGCGAAAAGGAATTATACAGGGTACATGCCACAATCTTGAACCAAAATTACATCATAAGAATTCTTTTTCATTAAGTACATTCCAGAATGATGGGAAATACCGTTGGTATTAAATCGTGATATGACAGTTATGTGGATTTTCTGAATTTCGCCAGACGTGTTAAAATTTCAGTCATAGCAACTATTGGATATGGCGTTATGTAACAATGCGTGATATATATGCAACTAAGTTTTGGCACTCCAACTTAACATGTTCCTTTACCAGGCCACCATTGCCGCATTTAGTTAATTAACTTTAATTATCTAGATTTTACCATTCCGTGCATGCTGTAACACCTTCCATTTGTGGTTTGAAGTCCAACAATCATTTTTTAGATGACTTAACGTGCGAATAAAGGAAAAGATCCAGTGGGTGACGAGGCGAGGTTTCAAGAACATCCCAAATGATTCCACTTCTTTTTTTTTATTTACTATTTTAAATACGACAGGATATTTTCTTCTTCCTCATTCTCTCGCTGAAGTTAAATATCGAAAGAAATCTGTAATTCCTTGCACAGAGAATCTTTGACCACATAAACGGATATAGCTATGCTTTTCTCGGTCATATCATTTTATGGAGACAACATTCATCCTCCCTTAAATTTCGTAACTACTACAAGAATAGAAAATACCATTCATATATTTTGAAAGACTGCCTGTGTATGGGGGCACCAGTCTGACATGATATTCGTAAAAGAACCTTTCAATCTTAATTTCTCTGGTCTCTGCGAGGGCATATGGATGAGCGTCTATAGTTCACATCAGTTCTAAAAGAAAATTATGAAGCATTAACCCATCATTTCCAACAGACCCACAAAGACCTATCCATGTTTTAAGCTGATCATAAATTCCGGACTTATTGTATACGATAAATAATTGTGCTTACAGATCAGATATGAAAGGGAAAAGACCTATCATGGAAGCGTTTCAACTGGCTTCCGAATCAGCATATATGTTTACCGCTGGGAACTGTGGAATATTCCCGTGTTTGTTTATATATTGTAACAGTTAACAATAGGAATCCCTTCAAATCCGGGACTGGGAGAAATAATGATTTTTTTCCGAAGGGAAACAGTGGTACGGGTTATTTTGTGCTAGTTACAATTGAACCCATTAATACTGGAATATGAGTACAATGCAACGAATCCAAATGGTAACATTTCAATTGATAATGGGAAAATAGAATGCTTCCCTTCCTTATCCTTAAAGAATATTTTATTAGTGACTTTTTTTTTAATTTAATAAAAAAAAATATGTCATCAACTTCGATGAAGCGAACAAAACTGAAGTCAAAAGAAAAACGCAAATTGAATATTCACTTTATTAACAAAATTTTTACTTCCATTTCCAGGCGTCTCAACTGAGAGTGGCTCCCGTTGCTTAAGGTATTGAATGCTAAGGATACAATTATCCAGGAATATTTAATCTCATAATCTACATAAGGATCATTAATTTTCCGCCCTTCTTGTAGCCTATTTCAGTGGCATTTATGTCCTCTTAAACTGCATCCAGGGAAAGATACAGCTACATAAACGTAATAAGTTGATATATATACGTTTGGAATTTCAAGAAAAGAATGAGTGAGTAAAGTGGATGAAAAGAGAAAAAAAAATCTTGGAAGATTCAAATATGATGCAGTTCTCCACTCCTATTTTGTGAATGAGTAGACATTTAGTACTTTCATAATATCATCCAACGATGCTAACTCAGGCAGGTTTCCCTACAGTGGCCTCTCACAGTTGTAAGTGATTTAATTTCTGTCATATGAAAAGGTCTATAAATTTCCCTAAACCTACGTACCACGTATGTAACTTTGTAGAGAAAATTACTCTTCAAAAATTACTTATGGCGTTAATCATTAAGATAGTTATTATTTGTAGAATTAGTAGTAGTAGTAGTAGTAGTAGTAGTAGTAGTAGTAGTAGTAGTAGTAGCAGCAGCAGCAGTTAGCAGTAGTTATAACCATAGAACCATTGCCCTTGTGACAGTTGTTCAAAATCTTTTGGTGATAATAACTTAGTGAATATAGCTGGGGAGAATTCGTGCTTTCTTTAATCCGTTCACATAATTAGAAAGTACTCAGCACAAAATTCTGCCAAACAGAAAAAGAATTGTTATCCTCCACACCAGATTCATTGTTTAGTGCAGTCTTATTGGCTGGAGAATTTTTCTTAAACATGATAAAGTTAATGATAGTTTTGGGGAAAAAATCTTATATACTCTTATGTCTATAGAATTTTAACAAATAATCCTTAGTCAACCAACCAATGCATCTCACAATCTTATAACTTTTTTTTCTGCACAAACCACATGTTTTGGAACTTCGTTTTTCGATATCATCTGGGCAACTTATAGCTGAAAATAAAAGAGAAAATTTTGTTCACACTCGTTACATATTTTTTAAGTGTTAAAGTAACCGAAAAAGGAAACGGAGAGACAAGTTAGTGACGGTAGCAATGATCTAATAGATTGCTGATATCTCTTTTGCCCGCTGGGAAGTTCAAGTCTTACACAGCACAAAAATTTGTGTGGCTGTAGGACACTTCAATAAGTATCCAACAAATGATAACTTTGTTTTTTAATTCATAATCTAGTTTCATTAAAAATATAAAAGGGAAGATTTCACTTGGCTAACCTTCTTCATAGTCCTAACACTCATTCTGTTAAGTGTGTGTAATGAAATCGTAATCGTTCAGTAGTTTTACACGATTATATCTTCAAATAAGTTCTAGTGTAATCGCTGTGATCTTTAGGTAAAAATGGATATAAGAATATGTACATTTTGCTAATTAAATTTGTTATCTTTCTGCCTTACTAAATAGGAATATTACCGAAAATATTACACTAATTAATGTGATAAAAATTGAGAGAGAGAGAGAGAGAGAGAGAGAGAGAGAGAGAGAGAGAGAGAGAGAGAGAGAGAGAGAGAGAGAGAGAGTTGTTTTTGCTTATTCGCTTTCTACAAACAATTACGGAACCTCATTATTTTCCACCTCTTTGAGCAAGTATAAATGCGAACTTTTCAATCACCAAACTCCACATATCAAAGTGACTCAAAGGACAGCCCTTGTTTTATACAGCCTTTAAAGATTGATTTTTCTTGAGCATCTATTGTGAATTGTCATCACAATATTTCTTCTTGGGTTAAAGAAAGAGTATAAGAAAGAAATTAAAATCTAAGGTCCATAATATGGCTGTAAAATTTAATCAGCTTTTCCTTTATCCCAGAACAATCGCTCTTTTCTGAGGGTTCATCCGAAATGTCCCGAGAGTCAGAAATTAAACCTCGGTCGCCTGAGGAAGTACTTGTTTCATTTGTGGATTCATTTGCGTCTTCAGACGCCCCCTCACTCTCTCTCTCTCTCTTTCTACGTTTTATCTTTGTCTGACTCTCTTTGACCACATTTAATGGCTTAATCGATATCATACTGTCTTTACCGGGTATTTATCACTTGATGATTAAATTTTTACGCCAAAATATAATTGTATTATCTATCATGTGGTCTTCCCTGCATCGTCGTAGCCGACATTTTTGATTTGACCTTTACTTTGCACGAGATAAGTAACAAAGTTTTATCCCTACGATTAGTTACTGATTTGACTGCTTTTACAAGCGCAGTTCTGAATATACGAATCTTTGACAAGATAATTAGGATGGAAAAGGTTAGAAGTAATCTTAGAAACAAATCGAACCCCTTCCCATAATATTCCAAAGCTAAAGGTTCAACAGGTAGCGGTGATTTATTTTTCTCTACTACCTTTGAATGAGTTATACAGTAATCTGTCCGTACTGTAACTTTTTTTCACGGGGATTTCGTAAAAACGTGGTATTTATTTATTAAATATTTTCAGCAGTCGAGGATTGCGAGGAAAAATTAACTGAATTTTTTCCTTTCAGTTTATTGCATTTTGCTCTATGCAACAGCAATAATTATATACCTCTCTATTGCATACAGTTTTTACTGTGGTAGGTGCTAACTCGGGGTAGAATTTTATCTCGTCTTTTTATACGATATATCTTATATTTCATTGCACAGTAAATTCGTGACGGATTTTTGTGGGGATTTTTTTTTTTTCATAGTCAAAAGTCTCCTTTTCGTAAAATTATCTATTCTAGATCTACATAAATAAATCTTGGTTAAATATTATAAGGGAACAAGATGAATAAACCATTGTCTCAAACTAGTATAGGGTGAAAATATACTGCATAATTAATTTTTTTTTTTACTATCACATTGCGAAGCTACACATAACCAGAAGCGTATCCTGCCTGGTATTGTGAAAGAATTGTTGGTATCAAGGGTTAAGTATTTTCATTCCTACCTGATCTCTTTCCTTTGCAATTTACATTGCCCTGTTTTCCTTTCTGTCATATGTGTGCATTTGATAAAGAAATAATTGATAAGAAAGTAGTTGTTAATAAAATAAATTAGCTGTACTAATTTTTCAGCTGATTAAGTCTTACAGTGTCTACCGAATGTTTTAGGATTATGTCAATGTTATGGCTTGTTAAGATGGGTCTCTCAGATGAAACGACGGATAAAATATCCTTCCTATTATGTAAACCGCACAAAGGAGAAATAAAAGTTCATTTGGTACGAAAAATAATAATTCAGTTTACGTCCATAAGTCTAAGATTTTTGGCTAACAAAATTACAGAAATCTTTAATCATGCTGTTTTTCTTTGTTGGTATAAATTATATACAGGGTTTTCAAAAGCTTTCCACATCTGGATATATCCAGCCAAAAGATCTGATGAAATATACATGCAATATACATATTTATCTTTGGCGACGCTTGGCAGAAGGAATAAAAGTCATCTAGTTTCAGCACAGCAGGAAGAGATTTCCAACCAAGGAATTCTGGACTCAGAGAGGAAGCTCTGGGAGAGATTTATCTTCGTGTACAAATTGCTGAATGTTGACTTCACGAGAAAAGTCAGTGGAATGAATTTCTTTTGTATCCGACAGCAGAGAATACCACAATATCTGGTTTCCACTTGGATTCAGTATAGAAATTCACTGTGATTAGAGTGACCCTGAAATATCGGTTGCCTTCTGGATTTCAGAGATTAGATTGCAAATGCAACCGTGTCATCTCCAGGAGGTAAAAAAAAAAAAAAAACCTTTAAATTCCCCGATTTCTTTTGCAACTCAAAAGCATATTGCTAGGTTTATAATTCCTAGGACACAATTGAAGAGAAACTATAAGCTTAAAGTTCTCCTGTTTCAGAAAGGAGGATAAAAAAAAGAAAGGAAAGTGCAAGTGGAAATAGAAATGATGGATGGTCATACTAATTTCTCTGTTTGGTAAGCTTTATAGGTCGTCTTAAAGAACTATTTAACCATTTTTTTCTTCGCCAAAATTTGCGTCTTACCAATAAAATATTTTGGAATATCCTGACCCCTTCTCTTTAGCTAATCCATTTCCCTTTTATTTTGTGAAAGCCTTGCATAAAGAAACCGTGGCATTTACACCAATGCTAAAAGGCTAAGAGTAAAAGCATCTGATATGTTTTAGTTTTCGGTAAAAGAAAACTAAAGTGCCGGCTTTGTCTATCCGTCCGCACTTTTTCTGTCCGCCCTCAGATCTAAAATCTACTGAGGCTAGAGGGCTGCAAATTGGCATGTTGATTATTCACTCTCCAATCATCAAACATATCAAATTGCAGCCCTCTAGTCTCGGTAGTTAAATTTAGCCCTAATCGTGCGTCTGGCACCGCAACAACACGGGCACCACCCCCGGGTGAGAGTTTCATGGGCCGTGGCTGAAAGTTTCATACAGCATTATACACCGTACAGAAAACTCGATTGCGCCGAAGAAAATTCGGCGCATTTTTTACTTGTATTTTTTAACATAAAAATTTCGAGAGGGTTGACCTTCTGGAGTAAAAACTGAAGAATAAAATATTGAAACAGCAGAATCTCGTGCTTTCATGAGGTATAAAAGAAACATTATTTAATTGTTCTATATATAGGCTATATATGGTACAAGAGAGAGGAAGATAAATTAACCAGGGAGACATTGACTTTTTTATATGTAGGTAACGAAAGTCTGATGTAACTGACATTCTGTATAATATTTCAACCTCTTAAAAACGACGGTGAAAATTCACGGCCACAAAAAAAGGCTGAAAAACATTGAGGTTTTAGGGAAGTCCCCATCTATATTTCCTAAGCAAAAGGCGCGGTTTCCTCTTTGGTAGTCCATCTATACTTACTTTTTTTATTGGTCTAGTTGTCTTGTTGCCAGAGTTTTGATTTTCTTCAGCAAATTTTAGGTAACATATACATCAAGACAGAGCACATTTCTATTCATTTGATTATATTGAAATTTTCAGGGTATATTTCTTAAATGACAAGATAGTTTTTTTTCTTTTTAAAAAATCAGCCTTCTAACTGTTACAGTTTCATAGTTATTATAAAATATCCATAATTTTTTTTCTTTTGCCGTTTTCTCAAAACTTAGTTTTCAAAAATAAAAGCTTACAACTCCAAGAAGACTGAACCAAATTCGGTGAAACTTTTATAGTGTGTAGCATAACAATATTTCTTGATTTTCTACTAGGGAAATTCATTTTCGAATGAAACTTTTTTGCAAATATATATATATATATATATATATATATATATATATATATATATATATATATATATGTGTGTGTGTGTAATGTGTGTGTGTGATATATGTGTGTGTGTGTGTGTGTGTGTGTGATATATATGTGTGTGTGTGTGTATACATAATATATATATATATATATATATATATATATATATATATATATATATATATATATATATATATATATATATATATATATATATATATATATATATATATATATATGTGTGTGTGTGTGTGTGTGTGTGTGTGTGTGTGTGTGATATATATGTGTGTGTGTGTATACATAATATATATATATATATATATATATATATATATATATATATATATATATATATATATATATATATATATATATATATATATATATATATATATATATATATATATGTGTGTGTGTGTGTGTGTGTGTGTGTGTGTGTGTGTGTGTGTGATATATATGTGTGTGTGTGTGTCAGTGCAAATTTTTTTCATAACAAAAATTCATTAATATATCCTATCAATATAATGTTTTGTCCATAACCTATAAAAATAGTATATGCTACCTATAAAAAATAGCAGGCTGTAAGCTATCAGTACGAAATTTTTTTCGTAATAAATGATAAAAGCAAATGCCCTAATGAGGTTAGGCCAGGACAAGGTATTTTAGGAAAGGTTTGTTCCCATCGTCTTACACTCACCCTAAAGACTTCTTCATAACCTATAAAAGTATGTGCTATCAATATAAATTTTCTACATAACCTACAGTATATACGCTACCACAGTACATGTTTTTCGTTCAGATACTGGAGAGGCAAATAAACAAACACCTGCGAAGATAAAGTAAACAAACGCTGAACAACCAAGCCTACACAAGTCACGAGTCAGGCGACAACTCACTGCAGTAAATTCAAGCTTTGATTTCTTATATAATTAATATAATATTATGAAAAATAGTAATCACTAATTAGAATATCACTAATACAGGAAAACAAATCCCTTACTTAGGTATGGGCGTTCTGGTGTTGTTGCTCCCCCAGGAGAGACATTTCCCGTTTGCTTCGTCCCTCTCTTGTAACACACTTACGAGACGCAATCGTTCTAATGTCTCCCTCATAGGGGCGGTACTTCTCTTGCTTATGGCAATGGAATTGCGTGAATGCACTACCCGATAAGAAATCCGAAAAGGAAATGCGTCAAAAGGCTCTAGGGTATAGCTTGAACCAGAACGACAGTCCACGCACAAATCGAGATGGTTTATTGGTAAAACCCGCGCTCTGTTTGGAACCGTTACTTACTTAAATAATTTCATATTTCCGAAAATACGCAGTAAAAATATGCAAGAAATATAAAATATTATATGTATACTGGCTGGCATAATACATCTGTGATAACGAGTTCAAAATATCGAGATACATAGATATATATTTACTTTTTTTATTTTTGTTTAAGTTTTTTTAGAGAACGAACAAGCTCTTATCGTAGAAAATGGGTAGTTTTCTTAGGAAACTGAAATAGATTTGTCCCTTTCTACTATCCAGAATTGGCAAGTCTCACATTGTACGACAATCTACCGCACAATGTCGCTCCCAGGGCGATATCGAGATACATAGATACATATTTACTCTGATAGTATATTTTTTTTTGAGAGAGAGAACCAGTTTTTGTCGTAGATAATGCACATTTTAGTAGGAAAATAAAGTATATTTCTCACTTCCACCTAAAAAGTCATGCAGAAAGTTTGCGACAATTTTTCGCTCAGTGCCACTCAAATGCCGGTAAATGCGGTGAGCAAAACTGTAAAAAAAAAACACTGAACATTTTTTTTAGCAATACTATTTCAGGACATGTTTATTTAGGCATACACCAGTCCAAAACTGTAAAAGACTAAAAATCGATAGTTCCTCGAAATTCGGCGATCGGAGCGCCCCCTTAATACATAGAGAACCATTTCAATACATATTCAGTATTTATAGAAAACCAACCAACAACAATGTTAATTTTTATTCAGTCCATCACCTTAATATCAAAATAATAATTTTTTCTACTATGTTTCTAAGGGCAGTATTTGGATAAAGAAATCGAATACATAAGAAAAATAGGGACATATTTATGTTATCCTTCACATATACCAGATATTTGTTATAATAAAACCCACATAAAGTTTTATAGTGAAAGTAAAATGGAGAACAAAACCCCTACGAACATTCTTAGCTTGTCTTATTTTAGCAGTTTTGAAAACATAAAGTCATTGTTAAAATCTTTAAATATTAACCTTGTTTTTACCTATAAAAACTCACTAAAAGGAAAGTTAATAAAAAATAGCCCTAAGGAAAAAAACAACACAATATAAAATATTCCATGTTTGGACTGCCCCTCTTTTTATATCGGCCAGTCTGGAAAGATTTAGATGTACGGATTAAGCAGCATAAGTATTCCGTCAAAACTGGGCAAACATCCAATGCTATATTCATTCATTTAAAAGAAAACTATCGCAGGATAAATTGGACTGAAAGTTCGGTGATTGTTGGATCGAAAGATTCTTCTTCATGAAATCTTTAAGAATCCTCTATTATACACCTTACACCCAGTTGTAATTTCAAGCTTACCCCTGACATGTATTATTTCGACCCCTGTATAAGTAAAATGTTCAAGAATGACTTAAAAGATAAAATCACTAAATTACAGATTAGTTACCTTATATATATTTTCTATGTATTCTTAAGTTTAATATGTATTTTTTTGTAAAAATTTTCCCCTTGTAAAAATTTTTATTATTTACCAAAATGATAATTATTGAGTTGTACTTTTATAAAATTTTCGTGGGAAGTCACCTTCCTTGTATAATCTTTTAATTGTTCTGTCCCTGTTTCTGAGCCGTTGAGCCTAATCCTTTGTAAAATCTCTTAAAAACTGACCTTGTTTTGGTAGGTATGCTGGTTCTTCAATTTGGTTGGAATCCAGATACATATTTTTTCCTTTGTAATCCCTAGCTGTCATTTATACGAGCTTTCTTTGCAAACTTATTTTGGTATTTCTTCAGTCTGCTAAGTAAAGGACTACAAGTCGAAGGCCTTGCAGCACTCCATTGTTTCTCTTTCCTTCATTAGATTTTGTCTTTATATATATATATATATATATATATATATATATATATATATATATATATATATATATATATATATATATATATATATATATATATATATATATATATACTCTTAATAGCCCATAATTGTGACCGATGACGCAGGAAGATTGTTCATTACTGGGTATGCCTTTTCTGCGCCTATATATCTTCCTTGTCAGAAGTCTTAGGTACGTATGGCTATCAGCATATCGGTTTTGCTATATTTTGGTTTTTATTAATTCGTCTGTTTATTTATTTAAGGGTAACGCAGCAAGACATTGCAAAAGAATAATTTCAGAAAAAATGCCTCCCCAAAATATATTAGCAAATTTATGGCAACTATAGTTTAATAACCTCATCTATACAGTACAATGTTTTCTATTATTATTTTCACGACTGCATCACTACCATGTTTTCTAGGGAAAAAGACAAGAAACAGCTTTACCAAACTGAATATGTGATTGGAAGGCTCTTATACAAAAAAAAAAACCTGCATGCCATCATCTCTAGTTTAGGTTTTTTTTTTACTCCTTGCAAAAAAGTTATGTTCTCAGGACTTTGTTTTTCTTGCATCTTAGAAGATAAACGTCGTAAAAAATAAAAGTAAAAAAATGCGCCGAAGTTTCTTCGGCACAGTTGAGTGTTCTGTACAGCATATAATGCTGCATGAAACTCTCAGCCACGACCTATGAAACTCTCAGCCGCGGCCCATGAAACTTTCAGTCACGGCCCGGTGGTAGTCTGTGTTGCTGTCACCTAGTATAGCTTTGCCAGAGGAAGATCATGGCTACATTTAGCCTTAAATAAGATAAAAATTATTGAGGCTAGAGGGCTGCAATGTGATATGTTTGATGACTGGAGGATGGACGATCAACTTACCTATTTGCAGCCCTCTAGTCTCAGTAGTTTTTAAGATCTGATGGCGGACAGAAAAAGCGCGGATGGACATCCAATAGCCATCCCAATAGTTTTCTTTTACAGAAAACTAAAAGTGCAGTCTACGAAAACCTTGCCAGACGTGGGTCATACTGTAGGCAACATTTGATTTTAGCAGAGACAGAAACGTAACTTATATTGAAGTAACCTCTCTCTACGGGGAAGAGGGGCGTGAATTGTCCAGCCTTGTAATAGGTTTGGGCTTCCAAACATTGCATTTTTTCTGGTACACAACCTCAGTACTGGTCAATGTCACCATCAGAAAAAGTAAACTCCTGCCGTACTTTAAGAATGTCTTTTTTTTTTTTTAGCTTGATGAGAAAGTACTTAACTTTTTTCTCCCTAAAGCAGGGTGAGAGTTCGTTTGCCAGCCTTTAACAGAATTATTATTAATATTAACCCAGCTACAACCCTAGTTGGAAAAGTAAAATGCTGCAAGGTTAAGGCCTCCGACGGCAAGGCAACAAAAAATGTGTTGACTTCCAGTTTTAACATTTCAGCTGCATGACTAGGTATAATACTGACTGATTTGTTCACATATCTAGCGATGTAATATTTATAGTCAT
>NC_089784.1:47497532-47522532 GCF_040412425.1 Macrobrachium rosenbergii
TCATTATTGAATATTTTATATTTTATTGTATAAATTACAGCATTGAAGATGCAATGAGATACAAGCAAAATTTTCAAAAGTAGCTGTCCAGTTACAAATGGCGGATTTATCTTCTGCCTATCAAAAAATCAAAAGAAAATATCTTTTTGTGCTGAGGATAACAAATCGGATGACATCGGAGTTTTAATCCTCAAACTCCTGGAGTGAAAAAAGGCCTTTCAGGATCTTTCGTCCAAACAGCAGCTAGTTGGAAAAAACTAGGAATTTCGGTCATTTCCTCCTTCTTAAGTTGAGGCCAGACATTCGTATGAGGCACTGACTGTTCTTCTTTTTCCTGCAATTTAGGGCCTGAGACAAACAGCCAATTTCCTCAAGGTTGATAGCTTTCCTCAAACTTTTTACGGATATATGGATAAATCCTCTATCTATCTTTTTCTTCCGTCCCAGCCGTTTTCAGTTATGGATGTGTAAAATTGGGCGATCTTTATTAATGGTAGAAATTTCCTTTTAACACTTGTTACTTTGTTATTATTCCATGATTTAGGAATGTCAGTAACTATAATACGCCACCTTCTGTAATATCATTTGGGAGTTATAAATCATTTTAATTCTGCCGGATAAATTTGTAATATAATTTATTCTTGCTATTTAATATATATATAATTCTATTACCCTGCAGTAAAATAGACTTATCCGTGTTTTATATTTAAAAGCGGAATGTTTCCGCAGTACATAATTTATATAATATATGATTTATGAACTATATATAGTTATATGCAAACTATATAAAGTATATATATATATTAATAAAAATAAAAATAAAGATATTTTGTTATATGAAAAAGAAGCATGATTTAATCCTGGAAGTCTTGCTTGCTTCCATGTTTATACTGCATATTCTTTGTCCTAATATCTGAAGCCGCAGAGTGCCTTTAATTTAAGAATACTAGTATTGTTTCATAAATCCACAATTTATTTTCTGCTGTGACTTCTGGAGAAAATATTAACGACTTTATGAAATTAATGCTAAAATAAAATTTTAGACCCCGAAAGCGTATAGACAGATCTCTCTATCTCTAATAGTATCTATGTTCTTGCTGCTGGACTACTCCCCATTAATGACTAATTGAACGCCGTATCACCTATAACTTTATGGCGAACTTTAACCAGTCAGCATTTTTTCCAGGGTTTCTTTTTGCCGGATCTCTGATTAATTTTTCGGTTTGTGTGCAGTCATTCGTCGTCAAAGATTGGTCATCTCTCTTAGATTTTGGGTGGTCTTCAGGAGGGAGTGTGTAAGTTAACCTAAATAATTTCGTCGATCTTTTCTCCATTATTACAATCTGGCAGTGCACTAAAACCAAGGATTCTGAGTACATCTTTGCATGACAAATTTCTTTTTTGTACAATCTTATTATGAGTTTTTTTAATATTTTGTCTGATTTATCCTCTTCATCCCCAAGAGAAGACAACCTTTAGTGAGAGTCATCAAACCTATTAAGTTAAGGTCTTATTATTTCCACCCTCCTGCATCTCTTGGAGTGTTTAAGATATTGATAACGCATGATAGTAACTCATTTTACATAAGTCACTAATTTCCAAATAACATTTCTCTTAAACACTGTGACAAGTCCGACATTTATACTTTAATAAAATTATTAAAATACCAAGGGAGAAGTTTATATTAATGGCCAAGAAAGTACATGCATATATATTTCTCATTTCTTTATGCATGTCTGGAATCAAGATGAAAGTATAGATCTTATCCCAAAATTTAGAACATCATTGTTGAAGTTTCTCCTTCTTCGTTATTTGTTGAAAAAAATATTTTTTCCTACTCTCTCTCTCTCTTTATTTTTCTTTTTGGACCTCTAAACTCAAAACCATGAAGTGAATTAACAAGTTTAACAAATTTAACCTTCATTGTCTGTAAAAAAATTTCTCTCAAGAAATATGATGGTGTTAAACAATATTTTAAGAAGAATAGTGCAGAATGATCCAACGAACTAATAAGACTGATAGTGTTACTGTTTTTGAATAGTGCTGATAAATAGTGGTACAAACTTCATTCTGAAGATAGTCATGAAATATAAATACTAAATATGATAGTGTTATAACAATTTATGTTATCTTATAATCCATGAAAATGTAACAAACATTAAAATAATATAAACTGATACTTTTCCTTCTGGTGGAATACTTTCGGAAGACGTAAAATCTGCCATATGATGTCCTCTATAGGCTGGAAATAAATGTTATTATTTGTTAAAGATGAAGCGCAGCAAAGACGTGAGTGAATAGACTATCTGCATAGGGGTCCTTTTGCTCGCAAGTTTCGGGCGCGATTAGCATATGATGTATTAGGAAGGCTAATGTAATATAATACATAAAAGGCACTCAAATATTAACTTTTGTAGTTTCTAACTTTGCTGTGTATATATAGTATATATCATATATATATATATATTTATGATATTATAATATATATATATAAAAAGGGTCATATACAGAAATAAAATTAAAGCGTTCAGGAAGACAATCCTGAATTGCAGTTAATTTCCTGTAAGAGTCAGACAAATATAATTATATAAATTATTCCTTATCACTGTCTACCGTATATATATTTATATATATATACTATATATATATATATATATATATATATATATATATCAATATATGGAAATATATATATATATATATATATGATAATATAATACAGAGACATGTGGGTGGAAATGGTTTGTTTGTATATGATGTTCAAACAGTATTGACAGGTACAGGTAATACATATCTTTGTACAATGTGACAGTAGTTTGTCTTCAGCCAATCATGTTACCTGTAAATCAGATTGCTCTTAGAGATAATTAATGACCCCTAGTAACTCATTATATGTGGTTTTGAGGAGCCGTAAACTTTGCCGTTCTACTTGTGATTTGGAGAGGGATGAAAAGAGTCATTATTTTGCTATCAAAATCAGCCCTTCCAAGTTAATGGTTGTTGCCATTGCCCTGTGATTTATATGACAGAAATGGCATCCAATACCTGGACCATCTATATCGGTAATGTGAATCTGCAATTAAGGAAATGTTACTGGATTTCCACTATTATTTTTAACATCCATAAAACAGGTGAATGACCCAAATAGGTTTCTTGACCATAAATCTTTAAAGTGGCAGACAATATATATATACTCATTTTAGTCGAGATTATGAGAATTAGATATTTCATGGACTTTAAAATTTAAAGGTTTGAGATTATGATTTTATTTCTTTAACCAAACTGTAAACAAATGCTTCATAAAGCCTTCCTCCCCTTTTAATGAAACCTTGCCGCATAAACTGTTCAAATGACCACTAACGATTCCTGTTCTTTTTCAGGTTCAGCAAGTCGATATACTTTGAGCGAAACTTTTTTAGTCATTTCCATCCCAACTGGGTTCCTTTCAACCAAGGGTGCTGTGTAAGGCAAGTATCGGGCAAAGAATAGTGATAATTGGGGTAACGATAAAAATCAGAATATTTTCCAGCCTGATATGTTTCTGTCTTGATAATCTCAAATAATTAGATTGTATGACAACTGAGAATAATTTCATTAGATAATATTTTGCATAAACATAATTTTCTTCTTGACATTGCTTTGACTATTATATTTACTTCTTTATATGTTGCCTTGATTTATCGTAAGCATTTTCACATTGTCAATTCAGTGTACAGGTCCTTTTGTAGGTTGGTAAATTGTCTTTGGTTAATAACTTCTCCCATTTATTAAGTCTTCCTTGCTATATTACTTAACTTCTCTCAGTACTGCCAAGTGTTTAATAAGATATTTTGTTGCAAATGCCTTTCTTGCATAAACCTTGATCTGAACTATTATGAATCAGAAATTTAATGTTTTCAGTCGTGATTTTTGTCAATTCATATAAATTGTATTTTTATATATATAATATTATGTTCTATTTATATATTCATAATCCTATATATATAATATTATACAATCCTATATATTCCATTATATATATATATATATATCCAGAATTTTTACCCATTATACATTATAAGTGAAAATGTTTGTTTGCTTGTTTGTCATTATTACCATTATATACTAAACCATTTGACCAAACAAGACATCAATTTGCTAGGTGGCCATCATTTTTTCAACTTAGATAAATAGCCCTTCTTCAAATTATTTTACGATCCTTCCCTTCCCCATTTTCTTTTGTTTTCTCCATTCCCACCTTTTCACTTGAGGTTTAACTTTCTCAGTTTATCATCTATTCATTTCCCCATCTGTTCTGAGACCGTACTGAAATCCATTTTTGAAAATACTCTATATATCACCACAGTAATACCTGGATAAAAGGGACAGACAGTCAGTAATATCTGGATAAAGGGACAGTAACCACTAAGTAATAGATGGATAAAAGGGACAGTCACCACAGTAATATCTGGATAAAAGGGACACCTAGAATGCAATGTAACACACTGGTTAAACATATGTGTTATTGACAGTAATAACTGGATAAAGGGACAGCCACAACAGTAATACCTGGTCTAAAAGGGACAATATCACTTTGTGTGTATGACCTGGTTAAAGGTGGCAGACAGTGCATTAAAACCAATCAATGGTTTCTGCAACACAGTAATACCAGGATAAAAGAGACAGTTATCCCAGTAATATGGATGTGGAAAGTGACAACTACCATATCACTGTTCTATTAGATCTTTTCCCAAGTGATTTCTTGGATTTTTAAAAGGACGTGTGGAAAAGCTAACAGTAATTCTGGATAAAGGGACACTTCACCACTGAGTAAATCACTGGTTTAAAAAATTCATCATGTTTAATACCTGGATAACTGGACATTAGACAGTAATTCCTGGATAAAGGGTCTTGTTGTAATTTCAGGATAAAAGGGACAGTCATCACAGTAAAACCTTTAAAAGGGCAGTTCGGGTTCCTAATTTAAATAAAAGGACTTCATCACAGTAATACCTGGATGAAAAGATGTTCATTGGCTTCCAATTTCTGGATATTTCAGGAAAGTCACCACAGTAATTTTGGATATTAAATTATTACCAGTTTTCTGGATAAAAGGGAAGGTCATGCCACAGTAATACCTGGTAAAAGGGAAGTCAACCACTGTAATTTCTGGATAAAAGGGACAGTCACCATTAGTAATACCTGGATAAAAGGGACAGTTACCACACAATTTCTATAAAAGGGACAGTCATCACAGTAATATCTGGATAAAAGGGACATATATACATATATATATATATATATATAAAAGAGGACATTATACCACAGTAATTTCTGGATAAAGGGACAGTCATCATATAATATCTATAAAAGGGACCTTTTTATATAATGCCTATAAATGTTACATATCATTAATTTATGGATATTTGGGACAGTACACAGTAATACACATATATAGGGACATGTATATACAGTATATATTGATATATAAACATACATTCATACCATGTAATTTTATATATAAAAGGGATTTTATACGACACAGTAATATATGGATATAAGGGACAGTTACCACAAATTCTGGATAAAAAGGACATGATATCACAGTAATATCTGGATAAAAAGGGAATATATACAGCATCCCTTGTAAGATGGTTGGATAAAATGGACAGTTATCATAGTAATTTCTGGATAAATTCTTTTTCATTCACAGTAATTTCTGGTTATAAAAAGACAGTCATTAAATGTGTATCTGGATAAAAGAAACAGTTACCACAGTAATTTCATGGATAAAAGGAAAAGTCATCACAGTAATGCTCTTGGATAAAAGGAACAATATACAGACTTAGTAATATTGGATAAAATGACAGTTACCATAATTTCTGGATAAAAGGGACAGTCATCACAGTAATTGTCTGGATAATGGGACAGTCATCACAGTAATATCTGATAAAAGGGACATGACCACTATTTCTGGATAAAATTTGTGCCGTTAAATGTTTTAGCAAGTCATCACAGTAATGTCTGGATAAAAGGAAACATATATACAATGTAATATTTGATAATTCCGTGGGACAGTTACACAGTAAACCTGGATAAATGATTGAAGTCATTACAGTAATTTATGGATAAATGGGACAGTCACCACAGTAATACCTGGGTAAAAAGAAAGTGTTTATGTCTGTATGATTATATCTGGATCAGATATGGGACAATACAGCATAGTAATACTTGGATTAAATAAAATATACAGTTATTTACAGTAATTTCTGGATAATTCCCATTTGACAGTTTTTCAGTAATTTCTGGATAAAAGGGATTATCTCACAACATTAATACCTGGATAAAAGGTCCAGTTACCACAGTAATTTCTGGATAAAGGGGACATCATCACAGTATTTCTGGGAGGGAATTTCATCACAGTAAACCTGGATAAAAAGGTTTGTTCTCCAGTCACTTCTGGATAAAAAGGACATTCATTCACAGTAATACCTGGATGTTTGAGACAGTTAATATACACTCAATTTCTGGCTAAAAGGGAAATCTCCAAATGTAATTTCTGGATAAAAAGAAATTCACACAGAATGTCTTGGATAAAAGTGGACAGTCAACATTTTGTGTTCTGGACAAATTTCGTTTCACCACAGTAATACCTGGATAAAAGGGACAGTTACCACAGTAATTTCTGGACAAAAGGACAGTCATCACAGTAATTTTGGATAAAGGGACAGTCACCAAAGTAATACCTGGATAAAAAGGAGTCATCACAGTAATGTCAGAATTATAAAAGAACATTCATCACAGTAATATTTTTATAAAAGGGACATATTCCAGCATAGTAATACTTTACCTTTCGTTTAAAAGGACATTTACAACAAAATGTATTGCTAAGTTGAAGAATCAGTTATATTTTCTAATAAAAGGGACAGTCATCACAGTACTCATTGGATAAGTGGACAGTTACCACAGTAATTTCTGAAATACAAAGAACAGTCATCACAGTTAATGTTGGATTTAAAGGATAGTAACATAGTTTTTTGGATAAAAGGAACAGTCAACCATCTGTAATTTCTGGTAAAAGAGACAGTTTTTACAGTAATACCTGGATCGTTGGACAGTTACGCATACAGTAATGAATGATAAACACATGGACAGTAATCACAGTAATATCTGGATAAAATGGATATTCATACATATAAATAAATAGCATCTTCATGAATCCACCTGATAATTACCAGTCACCAGTGAAATGACTTTATTTCATCCAACTGTTGAAAGTTGTGATTTCTACTTTTCTAATAAATTTAGTATATATTATCAGTCAGACCGTCAAGGTGGACAAAACATCCATATATATATTATATATATACCTATATATAGTGTATGTTTATCCCTACCTCATATAAAGATGTCATAGCTTCCCAGGCATGCTGGGAATGGTCAAGCTAACATATTATATATACATTTTATATATATATTATAGAAATGATATATATATATATATATATATATATATATATATATATATATATATATATATATATATATATATATATATATATATATATATATATATATTGTTACAGAACTGGACTTGGTTTTGATAAGATGAAAATCAACAAAATTATAATTGATGCTGCCACGAAACCAAGGAGTCCAGTTTGTAAACAAAAGGGGATTTATTTGAAGACTCTTACCTCAGAATTTTCCTGCAGTTATAATTTAAGGTGGAAGGTCGCCATATTGGAATTTAGAATTCTTTTGCCAATTTACAGGGATTTATTTATAGAAACTTAGCAAATCAACATTAATAAATCAACATTAGAGACACAATATACCATCACTGAGGGGCAGATTCAAAATAGACACAGTAACAATAATGAAATGAATTGGCAAACAAATGAGTGGATAAAAAATGTTCAGGCCCAGTCTGCAATAATGAGTTCAATGATAATAATCACCTTCAGTCTGCCCTGATTGTGAAATAGTAATGCATGTGATGGTGTTCCAGGATGGAGGAATACTTCATAAAAATGGTTGGCCACAACGGAAACTTCTCTAACTACGACCAGGAATTAATTGAATTTTGGGTGGCAGGCAGAATGGAAGCATGGGAATTGCGATCGTGCCACGTGTCTCCTCCTGAAAGAGACGTTTTGTTAGCCCTGATCAAACTAAGGGGAAATGGAATCTTCCTACAGAAGATTACAAGACACGTTCTTAAAAACAACACATAAATAGCCCCAGAAGGTGCTTTTGATGAAAGCACGTAAATATGATATGAGAATCGGTAGAGCGTGTGCTATTAACAATGAACACGTGTATACGCTCACCCAAAGTTAACTTACGCTATTACCATTTAACTTAACTGCTTAAATAGCCTTTTAGATTGCACTGGTGGAGGGATAAATGATTGTTATTTCTGGATCTTTTCTGAATTCAAAGTGCGTAAATGGCAAGGCAGAGGATACAGGCAAGATTCTGGAAAAAGGGAAGATTGTTTCGTGGAGGAAGAGGTTAAAAGTTTAAAGAAATGGAAATTAAGGAGTTAAGTACAAGGGACAGGGCTGGCTAATTTGATTACTTGCAACGTACGAACCTTTTATGACTGTTACAGGCGCCCACAACAATTCCAGGTCCCTTGTTCGACACAGTCCGTCCAGCGGAGATGGAGGAAAAGCCAGCGTCCGGCTGCAGATGAGGTCAGAAGCAAGTCTCTGCCTGCTTTTTGAAAACAGGCACATTCGGCGTCGGGCGGGTTGGGGGTGGGCGGGCAGCTGTACCTGCAAGCATGTCAAAAGCCAGCAAGGAGGGTATGGGAAAAGCACACTTATCATTATATGCCTATAGAATCAAAAACTACCTGTTCCCCAGCCCTAAATGCCCCATCGCGTGATGGGGGGAAAGGGGGGAAAGGGGGTCTTGGAATTGTTCTTCTGGATTGCTCAATGTTGGGGGCTAGGTGAGGAGTACCAACGCCTAACCAACAGCTGTTTACTGGTTCAAAATACGCTTGTTTCTCCGTCACCCGCTAAATTTCCCAACCTGACAGGCCAAGGAATGCTAAATGATTTCACACTTAAATGTTTCCTGGAACGGTAAAAGGAGGGAGGGATGAATATCCTTAACAGGTCCCCCCTTAAAAATGGCCCTTCACATCCTTTCAGGTGTGAGGGTCTTAGCTAATTCCTCCCGACTGGCCCGTGACCCCTCATAAGGTGGATTGTGGCTCTGCACATCTAAAGGAACCTACCTAACTGCTAAGAGGGGTTCTGAATTGGCTAATTTACAGGCCTCAACCTACCTAAGGGTATAGATACGACTACTAACTGGCTAGGAAGACGGGAGATATCTACGCCTAGACAAATGCACACTGCAAACACTTAACCTAACCTAACCTACTATCCCCACGACTCTGGCACTGAACGAACTGGCACTAAAAGAATGGCACGCACTGAGTTATGATCGGCACCACGTTTGATTACGACTAACAAGCAACAAATTGAAACGACTAACCTGAAGGGTAATTCACAATGTATGGATTGTAATATATCAGTTTGAGTCTAGAGTGGGTTGGAAGGAGGTTAGTTGGAAAAGGGTTAGTAGTACAAAGGCCTAAGTGGTTAAAAGGTTAATGCTACAGGCTCAGAGGTCACACAGGCTACCCTCTCTGGGCAGGTGCCAGGATCGCTCTGAGATGGAAGCTGCACTGTGCCAATGGGCACGAGTGCCAAGAGAGCTTATGGCTCTGACTCCCAAGGTAAATTTCTTCCGCCCCTTCTTCTTCTTCTTCGGGGGCCTCCAGGGTCTGGCTAGGCCATTCCTAGGGGGCGATGAAGGTACTGACTCTGAAGAACGGCCAGGAGTGCCGTCAGAAGCAGGATCAGGGGCAGAATCAAGGGCTACGGGCTGGCCTCCTCCTTTGGCTGCTGTGACAACCGTTGTGGGAAGGGAACCAGCATCTGCATCCTGGCAGGACAGCTCCTGGTCGACCAGAAAGAGGTAACGTCCAGGCCTGCTAGAGGGTCATCCTCAGCAGGTGGAAGAGTGCGGAAGAAGAAACGTCAGGGGTCGGAGGTTCGCACAGTGCGATGATCACAGTGGTGAGATTTGGGGGATCTCCTGTAGGAGGATCCAAGTCATGTTCGGGGTCAGGCGCTGGCACTGACTCAGGGCCCGGCTCGGGAAGTGCGCTTGGCAGGGAGCATCCCGCCAAGATGGATGGAGCTTGGCACTGATCCGTGCTGGCAAGGGGCACTGGCAGTGAATTAATGTCAGACAAAGCTGAAAGGGGGACCCGGGGGATCGAGACCCCTGGCATGAATGTGGACAGCGATTCCTGTCTTAGTGGGAGGACTGGGCCTCTTAGTTTAGTGGAGTTGGCTGCTGCGGCTATCCTACTGAGTCACTTTGCCCATCTCTCAGAGTGACCCCTTACGTTGCAGGTCCTGCAGCGGTAATTAGTTCGGTCCCTTTGTAATGAGGGAGTAATTCTTGGGGTGCCATCCGGTCGCAAGACCCGCGGACTAGGCCTAGAACGTGGTTGATTAGTATTGGCGGACGGGGGCACAGCTGTCACAGAGGCTGTGTCCCTATCTGAAGATGTGGTGCTGGAGGTGCTGGCGGAAGCAGTCAGGCAACAGAGTGGTGTGGGGGTGGGACATCCCCAGAGGATGTCTCGACCAAGCAGGAACTCCACTCCGTGCCTAATATGCTTGACAACGCCAAGACGATGCACCTTATCGCTCCAAGGGGTAATCACCCTGAGTTCAACTGTGGGGATGGTCAGAGACTTTTCGTCCACCTAGGTCACGGTTCACTTGGTGTGCTCCTCTACCATGGCACTGGCGGGCACCTGGGCCCGATCGATCAAACTAATGCCTGAGCCAGTGTCAGCAGTAGTTGGCAGGTGCACTGGGGGGCTGGAACCATCCAGAGAAGCCACTGAGACGGACTGTGTCCAGACCCTCTCAGGGTGAGTTCTCTCCGGCGGCTCAGCTAAAGAGGCGGTGGCACTGATCATGTTCATGTGCCTGGGCGTCACAACATGTTTTGGGCATGCAGGATACCCAGCAGAAGAGTGTCCCGAAGATCCACAGTCTCGGCAGGGGCCCTGGTGATATGTTGATCTCCCGGCAGTGACGGTATGCTGGGAAGCCGGTGTTGAATTAGGCGGAGAGGAGGACTGACGGTTGCTGGTAGGCTGCCGAGAGTTGTTGCCCTGCTGATTGCCATCCTTATAGCGGCAATCTACTTCGGCATGGCCATACCTTTTACAGATGGGACACGGAGGTTTGTTAGGCGGGCCGTTCCACGAGCGATTGAGGCCTGAGAGGTGTCCGGGTGGCACTATTTTGCTCTGCACGGTGCCATGGGAAGGGTTGTATGTCTCCCAGGCATCAGCTAAGCGGCAGGCTTCCTTGAGGGTGGCTGGTTGCTTATCATTAAGATACACAGCCAGAGGCCCGGGAGCACACTGGAAGAGATCCTCCAGCATGGTCCGGTTGAACAAATCCTCAAAGGTGTCGCACCGCATAGATTCTAGCCAGCGGGTCCCAGCTTGGGCTTTGTGACAAGCCCATTCCGTCCAGGACCAGCCAACATTCTTAGCCATACCTCTGAATCTTTGTCTCCACCTCTCAGGGGTGATTTCATACGCCTTGGCGATGGCCTCACGGATGGCAGCCATGTCCCCTCTTTGATCTCTGTCCAGGGCTCGGTGAGTAGCCTTAGCCTTCCCGCCTAGGTGCTTGGTAAGCAGTAAGGCCCTCTCAGCCAGGCTGACGTCATAGGTCTCGAAGAGGAATTCGATCTCTTCGAGCAATTGTTCTGGCTCGTCTTCAGTCCACTTTCCCACAAGGTTATTGACTGTCGACAGAGAGGTATTTGTGGCCGATGGGGTGTGGCTAGATGCTTGTTGTGCTGCTAAAGCTTCTGCACTGTCCTTCTTGGCTCTCTCCAACTCAAGCTCCCGGTCTTTGAGGGCTAGTTCATGCTGTCTCCGTCTTTCTTCTCTTTCGTCTTCTTCTCTCCGCTGCTTAGCTTCTTGCTGCCTTCTTCGCTCTTCTCTTTCTTCTTCTTCTCCGCTGCTTCTTCTTCTTGCCTGCCTTTGTTCTTCTTCATACTTTCTCTTCTCAGCGATCTGTTCCTTTACAAACTTTTGAAGGGCCTGGCCGGAAAGACCGTCCTCCTTCCCTATATTCCTGAAGTATTGGTGCTCCTTGTTTGACATGTTGCTGATGGGAAGGGGTGGTGAGTGAGTTACGTGGGTGTTCCCGGAGGAAAAGGTTTGTGACGATGAGGAAGTGTCCTTAGATTAGTGGCACTTCAATGAGTGGCACCTTTGAATGAGGTGGCACTGTGGAGGAGTGTGCCTTGCGAGGGTCACACTAGAGGAAAAGCGTTCCTGAAGGAGGTCTGAGTCCTTATGGGAGGATACGATGGTAAATGGAGTGCTCCTGAAGGCTCTATGGTCCTTATGGGCGGATGCACTGTGAATGAGGTGTTCCTGAAGGAGCTGCGGTCCTTATGGGCGGAAACACCGGTTGTATGGCACTCTGTTTCTTCAACACAGGTACAATGACTTATAAGAGGTTGCTTTAGTTGGGTGGCACTGTGGTACCGGTGCACTCCGTGGAGCAATGCAAAATGTCAGTGCAGGAATTGGCAATGAAGGTGAGGTACTCTGCCTGGGCAGAAGGTAAATAGGGAGTAGAAAGGTAAATGAGAGACTCCAACAGAATGGAAGAGATAGGAAAGGGAAAGGAGAAAGATAAGTGCTTCAGTGATTGGGTACTTAGCAGTGCTGCAGATTAGTGGCACTGAGAGAAATGGAAACTGGATGTGACATGAGTGGTTAGCTAGTTATGAGAACTAGTGGGCACTGCCTGACATGAGGACAGGTAGGCTACGAGGGAGGCACTCAATGTGCAATGGTTTAGCACTTGCAACACGCAAGTCTGAGGTAAAATATACCCACTCCCGCACATTAGTTGGAACACATAACAAGATATAATCTATATGCACTTTATAGTGCACCCTAAATGGTCTGGGCTGAAGCACTTGGAAAGAAAGGTTGGTTTGCTTGTGTAATCCGCTAAGCACAAGCGTGCAGAAATTTCGCACTGGGTATACGATAAAATTTTAAGTGGGTTAGAAATTTGAAATTTCAGGTTTTGTTATTAATCTAATTCTTTGTATCTGCCTTTTATAATTTATGAGTTGATCCTCAAACTCTAAAGTAAATTACGTTTGTCCCGTGAGAAAAAAAAATGCACTAATGCGAGAGGCGAGAGAAAGGAAGAAAAAAAATATCTCTCTCTCTCTCTCGGTGAGCGATATGTAATGGCACGTATTTGTTATGAAATTATAATCCCTTTATTTTACTCTTAAGCAAAATAAATTATAGTTGTGAAAGTACGTTAAGTTAAATATATCAGGGAATGGCTACTGCTTGCTCTCATAGAAAACTTAGTATGGTATGCAAGGGCGTTTCAAATTGTTTCGCGATGTTTCTCGATTTTTGTTAAGCACACAAGGAGGAGGTTCGTTCCTTGAACGAACGTTGTGGGAACGACTATGCGCGGGAAACAGCTGATCGAGGATTCTTGCTCATCGTGCAACAAAGACGAAATTGGAATTGGATGGATGGCGAAAAAGGAAGACAACAAAACAAACTGCACTTTCTTGCTACATGGGGTTTTAAAATACGAAATGAATTATCACTCTTTGAATATCAGCACTGTCTTTACTTTACATTAATACTTTAATATGCAAAAATAAACGCTGGGAACTGTTTTCCTTCCAACACTGGGACAGGTTGACGCATGTGCGCTTTGAACACAACTTTGTCTGGCTGGCCGTATAAATGCCAGATATCGCTATATGGATTCCCGTAAACTAATCGTTATTTCAAAATTTATCACTAACCAAGAAATGTACATTTTCTTTGCCGTAACTGTTCCGAAATAGACTCCTAGCTACTGGTCCTAATGTACACATGCAAAATTCCCTCACTAGCACTTCCTAATTCCTAATTTTATTCGTCTACAACCCGACACTTTTCCTACACTCTAGAAATTTTGCGGGGCGAACATTTTGCTCCTTTCTCTGTGTCTCGCTAATATAAGAACCCTATGCGTTCCCTTGTTATGAACACTTTTAATGCTACGAGAATTGTTGCGTTTTAAAAGAAATATTAATATTACTCATATTTCCTTAATATTAGGACATGCACACACACTGTTTACCAAAAGACGTCGGCTACGATCGCTTCCTATGCTTTTTTAAAATGAAATGGTTATCGTGAATAAGATAATCGATTTTATATATTCCTGGTTTTTCTAGTCAAGCTTAATAGCGAAGCTAATTTAGCTATTTTGACTATATCTTGGCATTTGGTCGTCACTGTTACAGACTGGAGTTGGTTGATAAGAATTTACACACAAAATTATAATTGATGCTGCCATGAAACCAAGGGAGTCCAGTTTGTAAACAAAAGGGGATTTAATTGAAGACTTACCTCAGAATTTTCCTGGAGTTATAATTTAAGGTGGAAGGTCGCCATATTGGAATTTAAAATTCTTTTGCCAATTCACAGGGATTTATTTATAGAAACTTAGCAAATCAACATTTAGACACAATACACCATCACTGAGGGGCAGATTCAAAATAGGACACAGTAACAATAATGAAATGAATTGGCAACAAGCAAGTGGATAAAAAATGGGGCCAATCTGCAATAATCAGTTCAATGATAATAATCCCCTTCAGTCTGCCCTGATTACATGAAATAGTAATGCATATGATGGTGTTCCAGGATGGAGGAATACTTTATAAGAACAGTTGGCCACAAAGGAAACTTCTCCAAACTACGACCAGGAATTAATTGAACTTGGGTGGCAGGCGAGGTATGGAAGCATGGGATTTCGTTCGTGCCACGTGTCTCCTCCTGAAAGAGACGTTTTGCGTTACCCCTGCTCAAACTAAGGGAAATGAAATCTCCCTACAGAAGATTACACGAGATACGTTCTTAAATACAACACATAACGTACCCTAGAAGGTGCTTTTGATGAAAGCACGTAAATATGATCTGAGCATCGGAGCAGCGTGTGCGTTAACAATGAACACGTAAGTACACGCTCCCAAAGTTAACTTACGCTATCACCACCTAACTTAAATAACTTAAATAGCCCTTAGATTCCACTGGTGGAGGGATAAATGATTGTTATTTCGGGATTTTTACTCAAATTCAAAGTCCGTAAATGGCAAGGCAGGGGATACAGGCAAGATTCTGACAAAGGGAAGATTGTTTCGTGGAGGAAGAGGTTAAAAGTTTAAAAGAAATGGAAATTAAGGAGTTAAGTACAAGGGACAGAGCTGGCTATTTGACTAATCGCAAAAATACGAACCTTTTATGACTGTTATAGGCGCCTACAACAATTCCAGGTCCCTTGTTTGAGGACAGTCCATCCAGCGAAGATGGAGGAACCTGCAGCGCGTCCGCTGCAGATGAGGTCAGAAGCAAGTCTCTGCCCTGCTTTTGAAAAGCAGGTCGCATTCGGCGTCGGGCAGCTGTACCTGCAAGCATGTCAAAAGGCCAGCAAGGGGGTATGAGAAAAGCACACTTATCATTATATGCCTATAGAATCAAAAACACCCTGTTCCCCAGCCCTAAATGCCCTTCTGCCCTTCCCAATCCCTACATGTCTCCCCCATCGCGTGATGGGGGGAAAGGGGGGAAAGAGGGTCTTGGTATTGTTCTTCTGGATCGCGCGATGTTGGGGGGGTAGGTGAGGAGTACCGACCCCTAACTAACGGCTGTTTACTGGTTCAAAATACGCTTGTTTCTCCGTCACCTGCTAAATTTCCCAACCCTGACAGGCCAAGGAATATCATAACAAATATATATATATATATATATATATATATATATATATATATATATATATATATATATATATATATATATATATATATATATATAATTCATTGCATGGTGACAATAATTTTCAGTTTTCATCATGCAGCTGGAAAGGTAAATGCCTAATAAAGTAATGTATAGAAAAAACTATTTTACTATTATGTTTCAAAAAAAAATGGCATATTGGTCTGGCTCCTGAATCTTCCTAGTTCCAATACAAAATCTAAGTGACAAACATTTTAGAATAGTCAGTGGGCAGGAATGATAATTTGTGCAAATTACAAGGCATGTTGGAAGTGTTAATGGTCGAGCTGAGATGGAAACATTTTATCATCAATATTCAACAAACAGGTGGGTACGATGGGCTACAGTATCTCGGTGATCTGCATTTCTTAATTCTATAATCCTGGTATAAAGGGCGTTTCCATCATTGTCCAAACACTACGGTACGTCATTCCCAATAATCTCTAATCCCTCCTCGCTAGCTAAATGGGTGGCATCATACTCGTACAGTCCTATGCCAAGTTTGCACAGGGGCCAGAAGAGCTCGGGAGCTCGTTGTGGACTACTTGCGATCGCCCACACCCGTGGTAATTCCGTCGCGAACCTCTCCTCTTTGGACCGTTGTCCTTGGCCGGGGAATCGGAGGGCCCAAGGCCGAAGGGCGGCAAGGGGTGCCATCTGGGTCAACTGCTGCGACAAGTGATACAGGAATTTTGTTCGCCAGCTCGGATATTAACTGGCGCTTTTCGCAGAGTTCATCGGCCCAGGAAGGCAGGGCAGAATCATGACTCGCGAAGGAATCTGCGGCGGGCAGCAAGAGAGAGGGGATGGCCGGAGGGGGCGGGGTTGACTCGCATGCAGTGGTGACCAGCTCAGGCTCAGCTTGCGAATCCGTGCCTTTGGTTGAGCCTCCGCTGGGGTCAGGAGAACCCGTCTCTCTTGTTACGCCCGAGCGAAAAGGGGGGGTTTGGAGTAGGATCCCTTGGTGGGGGAGCAAGGGCATGCTCTGGCACTGACATTGGCACTGGCGCTGGTAGCGACGTGGTAGTGGTCTCGTCGGTCTGGACGGACGGAGATCGGCACTTCTCAGTGCGCCCAAGTACCACTGGCAGAGGAGTTGATAGCCGAGATTCTCCTGAAGAGAGATCTGGCTGAGGCCTTGGCACTGGCACTGATGCCATGCCGGGCACTGGACTCAGGTTTGGAGGATTGGTTGGGGAATTTTGACCACGAAGTTGTCGTGGTTTGGAGGGGGACGTAAAGTCCTGGTCCAGGAGGACGTCATAGCCTCCTGGAATGTGTTTCGCTATGGCGAGACGAAGGGTCCTGGCTCTGTGGGGTCGGGTGACCCTCAGTTGGACCGTAGGGAGAATCATTTTAAAATCGTTGATGCCCTCAATTGTGACGAGCTTGCGTCGGTTTATTATAGCTCCATAGGGAACTTTGTCTTTCCTTATGAGGGAAATTTGCGGCCCATAGTCGTCAAATGCCTTGACATGGTGTGCTGAGTATCTACCTCGAGGAGGTGCCACATATAAGGGACCCTTGGTTGGAGGGCCTAAGGACTCGGGATTCGTAATGGCCAGGGCGACGGCAGGATTACCGGACTTATTATTTCTAGGGCATTTTGCCCATGAGGGAGAGTGGCCAAAAACCTTGCACGCCGTGCAAAAGGTTTGGGTGAAATCTCTTCACACTGCCCCTGCAGAGGGCGCAGGAGACTTATTAGTGGGTTGTCCGGGAGAAAGAGGCTCTGGTGGTTTACTTCGGCATTGCTCTTTTGAATGCCCAATCTTTTTACAGAACCCGCACACAACGGGTTTCTGTGATTGCCCATTCTTCAGCGAAGGGGCACCCGAAAGGAAGGCGGGTGGGGTAATTTTGCGCTGCAGGGAGCTCTCCTGGGGGTGATGGGTGTCCCAGAGATCCGCTAATCGGCAGCAATGAGCTAAGGTTGGGGGCTCCTTATCGGCGATGTGCGTGGCGAGGGCCGGAGTGGCGTAGAGTAGGAAGTGCTCTATTTTTATCTGTTCGATTGCCTCGTTGAGGGTCGTAACCCCCACGGACTCGAACCATTTGGCACGGGCACGCTCGGACTGGTATGCCCAGTCTGCCCAGGTGTGATTGGCTTCCTGCACTAGCCCGCGCCAGCGCCTCCTCCAGCGTTCAGGGGTTATTTCGTACGCCTTTGCGATAGTCTGGCGGACGACCTCCCAATTTTCCTGCTCCTCCGGCGGAGGGCTTTGTAGGTGGGCCAAGGGCCTTCCCTCCAAGGAACTTGCCCAACACCAGGAGAGTTCGGCTGCACTCATGGGACAGGCCTTTAAGACTGTCTCGGCACTGTCGAGCCACACCTCGGGCTCGGCCTCCGTCCATTTTGGCATGCAGGCAAGAGCCTGGCTGAAAGCATTCATCCCCTAGGTGGCAGGTGGAGGCGAAGGGCCACGCCGTTACAGCATCGCGAGTTCATGGGCATGCTGCTTGTCCCTTTCTTCTCTTTCCGCTTCTTCTTGTTTCTCTTGAGCCTGTCTCTCTGCCCCTCATTCCTGTCTCGCTGCTTCTTCTCGTTCCTCCTGAACCTGTCTCTCTGCCTGTATTGCGTCCATCCTCTCCTGTACCCAGTCTCTTAGCTCTCTCCCAGAAAGGCCGCGTTCCTTCCCGGAGGACATGAAGAACTTGAAATCCTCGCTCTGCTGAGATCGTGTCGACATTTTTCAGGTGGGAGAGGACGCAAGTAACAGAATTAATTTTCCAGTGCTCTGGGAATTTGGAATCTTCCCCAAAAAGGGACGTATGAATGAAGTACCGCCCTGGCACAGCGGGCTACAGCGGGGAGTTAGGAATGGGAATTCTCTGATCTCCCAAGTTACCAACAAAACGGGTTATTGGGGACGATAATGAGCGAATATTTGGTCTCCCGAAGTACCAACAAATTGGCTGACTTGGGGACAAGCCTGGAATGTATAGGTCTCCCGAATTACCGACAAGGCAGGCTTATCTGGGGACTGAATTGAAGATGAATTGGTCTCACCAAATTACTGACGAACGGGTTTATTTGGGGACTAGATTGGAATATATATGGGTCTCCCGAATTACCGACAAGGCGGGCTTATCTTGGGACTGAATTGAAGATGAATTGGTCTCATGAAATTACCGACGAACGGGTTTATTTGGGGACTGTAAGGAGCAAATGATTGGTCTCCCAAGAATTCCCACACAGACGAGGTCTGATTTAGCGAGAGCGCTAGTTTTCCTTACTTATGGGAGACGTATTATTCTCAAGGGCGATTAGGAGGGGGACAATCCCAAATTCATAACAGATAGGCAACACACACAGCCGTAGTAAAAGCACAAAACAAAACACAAAAAAACAGAACAATACAGAACATATAATGTCAGACCCCCAATAATGCAAAACAATTTAGTGGAGCAAGCCGAGGGAGAGCGAAGAAAATCAAACAAAAAAATTTTTACACATTCCTAACTGGGCTATGAATGCCAGTCAAGGTCGTTTCTCTTCCTTTCCTGTTTATCTCATAGGCCTGTCTGCGACGAATGAATGAATGAAGTTAATGTTGGTAAACAAACCCGGGACTTCCCCGGACTGAGGGAACGAGACAACGGTTGTTGACCTTTTACGTCCTTGGCGTTAGCCTAGCATAATATACAATTTCGCCCTATTTCTAAATGAGAGAGAGTAAAATGAGTCAGCGATGCTAGTCTGACTTACGAACACGTGTTTGCAGTCGATTTCTCGCGCCCATTTAAGGATTCGGTTTCGAAATCAGAGGTTTTCACAGGAGGAATACGATCACTATTCCTTTAATGGGTTAGCACCTAAATAGCCTAAGTGAATGGCATGCAAGCCGCGTGCAAAGGCTTCCAAAGCTAAATTTCGGCGATCCTCTCTCTCGTTTTCCTCTGACATGAGCCCTACTATTAAAAAAAAATCCTAGGTTTAGTCACGTTTGCTAGAGTGTCCTACGCTAAATAAACACAGTTTACTTATGCAGAATTTCCATGGCCTGTTGCGCTGGCTTTTCAAAGGTTCGTAATCTGTCTCATATCCAGCTTAGCTGAGCTAATTGCTGATTTCACAAATTGCAACACAAACAACAAAGGGGAAGAGGGGGGATGCAATAATTACGAGAATCCCTGGCCAGGTCGCCATTTTTATGTTTCCTGGTGCAGGTGGTTCTTAAGTCTCCACATTTAGTACTTTACTCTATAACGGCCTTGCAAGATAACCAGGACATATAAAACGAAAAATAAAAGGAATTATACAAGGAGCTGAGGGCTCTTTCTTAAAGGGAAGTGCGTGAAACACGTGGATACAAAAATAGGTATATTTACATGACAAACAAGATCAAAAAGGGAAAATGAACTAAAACACATTAAATTGCTGCTGCAGAAGTCCTCCCGAAGGGGAGGGGTGGAAGCTTGGGAATGCCAGGAACACAGACCAAGGAGAATTCTGCTACAATCGTCCTTCTGAAACGATATGAGGACCTAGGTTGCAATCTAAGGCTGGAATTTGGGGAATGAACACGTGGGCCGGGATTGAACCAAGAAGCTCAGGGAATACCAAGTTATAGGCCCAGAAGTTTAATAAATGCACAAGGGGGAACATAACATGACTAAGCAACTCTTTCTAGGTACTTTACCAAATCGTAGGGGCGTAAGGCTGACGTCGGCGTCCAGCGTCGTCTTCTGCCAGGGTTCACGTGTGTGCGTCGACAAAGGGCCTCCCTCACCAAGGAACTGCTTTCAAGTCGTAGGTTGGGGGCGAAAAAGGGCGCCCTTGTGATGATGAAAGGCTGCAGTTGAGTTTCCGCTCGCTTTGGGACTTGCAAATCCCCACTTGCACTAGATGCTGGCCACGTGGGTGGGGTACAGAGCAAAGGGCAGTTAACTTCCACATGGCGACGAGGGAAAGAGGGGGGGAGGGCGAGGTCTGCACTCGTGACCTCCTTCCTTTAACTACTGGCTGTGTGTGAGGGCGAGCTCCTGGCACCCTGACTTTTTATTGCTCCTGGACGGGTGTAGGGGGGGCGATGGCCTGACTGGGTCACGCTTCTGTACCAAAGAAAAAGCGCCAGCCAGTTACTGCCCTAGGCTAAGATTACTACTGAGCATCTCTCAGAATCCCTGAATCTACTGCCTGAAACTAACCCGAACCAGATCTCACTACTTCTCACAGGTTCAAATAGGCAGAGGACTATCTATCGGCCAAGCAAAGCAGAAAGGCGGGCGCTTTCATAGCGTATTTTGGCGCTAATCTTTACAATATATATAATATATATATATATATATATATATATATATATATATATATATATATATATATATATATATATATATATATATATATATATATATATATATATATATATATATATATATATATATATATATATATATATATATATATATATATATATATATATATAATATAGTTTAGGTTTTCCCTCTTTGTATGGCATACATCTTCCTCTTTTCTGATCCTGTTCGTTTGCCTTGTCATAATTATTCCATCCCAGTTCCTCCAGTTTCTCTCTCTTTCTTCAGCAATAATTATGTCGAAGTTAGAAGGAAGAATTAATTTCGTTAGAGTTTGGACAACATCTTGAGAATTTCATCAGCTGTGATTAAAATGCCGTAACGACGAGAGAGAGAGAGAGAGAGAGAGAGAGAGAGAGAGAGAGAGAGAGAGAGAGAGAGAGCGCTAAGATTTATAATGATGTCAGTTCGACCCATAAATCATGCTGTGCATGATTAGTAATGTTGGGTTTGTCTTTACCTCTTTCATGTTTTCCAGTGGTGGAGGAAATGTCGTTTTAGTGTTATTGGCAAACATTGTTGTCGTTCTCGCTGTTTAATGCTCGTTCCTGTAACTCGATGAGAAAGTACGTTTAAAACCACTCGAATTAAAGTCCTTTAAAGGTCTGAGTGAGAAAGTATGTTTAAAAGCACTCTAATTAAAGTCCTTTAAAGGTCTGAGTGAGAAAGTACGTTTAAAACCACTTGAATTAAAGTCCTGTTAAGCAGTTAGATTGTAGATAAGAATGTCTGAAAGGCAGTTACTGATTTAATACAAATAAACGAAACATACAACCTTTGCAACGGCCCTTCAGTGTGAATAAAGCATGCATCCTCATAACAATGTCTTATCAGCTGTATGAAGTATTAGTTATGTTATCCAACAACAAACAAATAATATAGAATCTATTTTCCATGCAGAATTTTTCTTTGTTCATAAATCATCGATTAACAGCTAAAACTGTATCTCGATGTCTAAGGAATTATGTATTCCTTTTCATGTTTGAACACAAAATGTTATTATATGCGTTACCGTGTTTAGGGAGCTGAATGGTCTTTTTTAATGTCAGGAGGTAACATTAAATTATTTCTCAATCCACTTCATGAAATGTATATTATCAAAAATTGTCAAACAGGAGTTTTGATGTATTGCGTGAAAATATTATTCGTCTTAGCCCCATTCTTCTTATGAATAGTAGGTAAATCTTCACCGATCAAAGGGGAGAGGGAATGGTTTCCTTAGGGAACTAATGGTTGTGGCTATTGAAAGATTTTAGGAGCTGCTCAGTTTATCCTCTTGTGAGTCAAGATTGTTACTTGAAACTAATTCTCATTGACACAACCTGCTACTGCTAATTTGTACCGTACGAGATTTTAATATCAACTTATCACCAGCCCGATTCCCTTAATCTACTGGAGAGTTCATTCCTGAGAGTTCAGGTGTTTTCATTTCCTTTTTTTTTTATCTGCAACCCGCTTCGTAACTGAAATCATGAACTACAAATGACTTTTCAGGATGTTACCTAAATTAGAATCTGGGATGAACGAACAGCCGGAAGCTTCAAGAATACGTAAAATTTCGAAAGGCAGTTCATATAATACACTCATTATATGACGTTTCATTTTTCTTTTGTGTGACCTCACTGGATTTTTTCGGCCCACGTCTCACCACTACAATCAGTAGACAATGGATCCTGCTGGCGTCAAGCGGAAGGGCTCGATTCTCGAAATCTTGCACACGGAAGGAGAGAGGCTTAAGGAGGATGTCTCAAAAGCCTTACACACCTCTTGTCACTTGCCTTTATTACACATGCACATTTGCACCCTCTGGAAATGAACAGACTTCCCTTTCCCGCAATTCGTCGACTCCATCATTCCAGACTCTTCCCAGTTTTCTCATGATTTCCCGACAAAATTTTCAGAAATATATATAACTCCTTCGCCAGCCTGTAATTCTGTAGTCGTTCGTAATCTCAGCATCCGATATTTAATTCCATTCGTCCATATTGTTGATACTACTTCTGGAATGTTTCCCATTTTTATACCATGTTATCTACCAAAGTATCTTATAGTTCTTACATTGTGCAATGATTGAAGGGTTTTTTTATTCCCTTTTATCTATTTAATTTTTATGTATGGACTTCGTTTTCTTTGAAATATGATGATGTTAGTAACATCCTGGCGAAATGTTTTCAGACATTAATAGGCCGAACAGTTATATGACAATTACCTAACTGAAATTACTTATGGTTCTGCTCTACATTTTTTTTTTTTTGCGTTTTCTCTTTTCTGAATGTGTTGGGGAGGCAGTGGAAAAAATTACTGCTGAAAAAGTTATAGCTTGAATGACCTCTTATATGCTTCAAAAAATGTAAGAGCTGAGTTGGTTCAAGAATGATATAAACACTAAAACAACTTAAAATGTTACAGTGTTCAAAATCATAATAGAAAAGTTGCTAATTGATTCAACAATACCCGGAAAAGGGCATACATCTTTATGAGAATTGCCCTGTTGGTAACATAGAATATATTTCTTATTTCTGTATCATAGTGTGATGTATAACCTCTGCGTTTATGCAATCATAAGACAGTTGCCTTTGATACCATGAAAGAAAGATTAACAAGCAGATTTACAGACACAAATAAAGAAGAGGGAACCGAGGATCAGTCGTTTTGTTGATATGAAACCAATTTTAAAAAAGAAGAGAAAAAACTAAAGTCTGATTTAAAAAAGATGGGTAACTGACTTTAAATTTAATGAATTTTCAACAATATTTGTAAGCAAAAACTGAAAGATTTACAGAATACCAACATATTTATGATACTGTTTCAATAAAAAAAAAGAATTTCAAGAAAGTAGTAATCGTTATATTTCTGAAGAACGATAAGTATTTAGTGGCTAGTACTTACTTGTTGACCAGAGTCATCCAAGGCATATGCTAAGCATATATATATATCACATAAGTAAACAAACATAACAGCATCAAAGTATTTTATTGCATGATACTATATACCCCATCATCAGGCATCTAAAAATAACAAATAAATACAACGAAAGAAAAGAAAACACTCACTAAAATGAAATAAAATTAAACACATCGGAACTAACTACCAAGAATTAAAATTGAACAGTACCGTTTAACCTATAAAAGCGAGAGTCAAGAGAGGAATACAATGCAAATACAATGATAGTTACAGGAGACAGACAAAGAATTAAAAACAAAGCAACTCAACTGACCGTTCATTATTACAGAGTGATGGTTTTTCTTTGATGGAATATAATGTTTCAACTGTGGTTAGCTCCACATCACTACAACGACTGGCTAGTAATATAGAAAAAGAATCTATACTCAGTGGATGGTCATGCTGATGGTAGTGCTCACGAATGGCACTAAATGCTTGTTTGTTAAGTGGCCTGTTTGTTCTAATTGATCGGCCTAGGTGTTCAAAGGCACGGACCCGAAACTGGCGCTTTGATTTACCAATATAAGTTGCATTACAGCAACTACATGTATACTTATAAACTACAGATGACTATAGGTCTTTGGGCACCGTGTCTTTGAACTTGAAAAACTCTTGTATTATATTTTTAGGCCTGAATATGACTCTGAGACTAATCTGAGGGTAAAATTCCAATGGTAATTTAGATAAACTGTTTCTCAAGGAAAAACTGCTTTTACCTACGTAGGGCTAGGAAAAATAAATTGTAGCTTTGTTTACTGTCACTTTTGGGGGACGTGGACTCATTAGTTTTTGGAGTTGTTTACCAATGTATGT
>NC_089784.1:47527532-47545032 GCF_040412425.1 Macrobrachium rosenbergii
TCACACAATATCATAACACATAAAAACTAAAATCAGTAACAAATTCTGAGTATATTTGTTGTAACATATTTGCGAGATTTACTGAGACGGGGAGATGCAGCAACTTTTGTGAGGTATACATATTTTTTCTAATATTTCTTTGCACTTTTCTTTGTAAAATTACAATTATAGCTGCAATAGTATCATAAAAGATAAGAACTAAAACCAACAGTAATCTCTGGGTGTATTTATGAGCAAATAAATAAAAAGACTTCATGGGATGGAGAGAAGCAGTACATTTACCACTGAAGTCTCAATGCATGCTGATCTCCCTCTGTCCTGTCCTGATCTACCACAGTTGCCATAAGTCATTTATGGACCATTGAAGTGCTATGAATATCTTTCCCGTTAAATTCATCCAAATCATATGGCGCGTAATATTAATACTCATATGAGTTAGCCCGTCCGTCACTCAAAACTTGGTATAGATCATCATATGATGATGCCCGTCCATTAAGGGTTAAGTGAGATCTGTCTATAATTCCCACTTTTGATTTGCCATCTTGTGTGATAAATAAAGTAGTGTTGAAATGTAGAGTTTCACTTTGGCGATCTTCCAAATGAAACCCATTTCTGTTTACGGTCTTTTGAGGGTTTTGTTTCACAAGGCTAGATTTAGTAAAAGTAAAGTAAATTCTGTTTCTCCTCGAAAATGCAGACAGAATGCTAATAATATCAGCATCAAGCAACAGGTGTCAATGTGAATCACTTACGAGACACTTCATTGGAATTAATCATCACACAAGTTAAGAGAGTAAAAAAGGAAAACATGAGACTTAAGCAGAAAATAAATAAGGGTAATTTTTACCAAGCTGATTATTAAGCATTATGAATATTGCATTGATTACAAAAGATTCATTGTAAATAAATACAACAAAAGGCTAAGAGTGCATCTTGAATTCTTACATGATTTTAGAGAGAATAATAATTAGTTTTGAATGATTGCTATCACTGAACAAAATGTCATTTGTGAAACATGATCACGAAATTGTTACCGGCTAAGGAGTGACTACTGAGACTGGAATCCAGAGCTTTAAACTGAATAATATTCAGTGCAAAGACAGGAAAAGAAACGCCAGCGTCAGAAGGAAAGATATAAACTCTTCTAAGTCAAGAAAATACACCAGATAGGATGCGATAGATACTTTTCCGTGTTATGGGAATAAAAGTCACATGTGAATTAACAGAAGTGGGAAAACCTCAAGGAAAAAGGAAAAATTTCATGAGAGAGCTCAACAATATACTTGTTGTATGTTTCACCATATTGAAAAATTTATATTGAAAAGAGCAACGGGTGTTTACCTATACTGCACATGAAAAGGGCAATTTGCAAGAAATAATTAACCGGCTGTGGATGACAAGATATGAGTGTTTGGGGAAAAAATGACGTACACATCCATATCCATTTTAGGTCATATTTATCTTTTCTACATTTATTGCATCCGTAAATATGTAGCTGCTTACACATAAAAGGGAAAAGAATAGATGATGATTACTATTTATATTTATCTATATACTATCTCTAACTCAATGCTGGTATGGAAATTGCTGTGCATACAATTCGCGATGCAATAAAGATTAATGTGTTTAGCAAGAAAGATTTGACCTGTTAATTACGAATTACGAGTCATCTGTTCATGCAATTTATAAATGAAATGCACTGGGTGCATAGTGATGTGGAATTGCATGCTAGGATCAAATTATATTGATTTGACTGTTGGACTCAAATACCTATGGAAATATTTCTTGTAAAATGTATACAAAGTAATGTATTATTAGCCCTTTAACCGTCTAGTACGTATATATGAGTACCGCGCCAAATCTGCCTGAGGCATTTGGTACGTATATATATATATAGAGAGAGCAGATGTTTTGACCTTGGCGTTGATCACATACATGTACTGTCGATTTTTCCTGCCTTCTTTTCAATGTTAATCCACTACATGTTTTCTCTAGGTCCCAGGAAGTCTTGTTGACCATATCCAAACAACAGCACTTCTTCCCGATCCCCTTCTATCCTAATTTTCCTGATTTTCCTAATCTAATGAGGGAATTCGCTAATCGCGGCTAGCGATCATCGCTATAAAATAGCTACAGTATAGCGAGACGCTACTCTGCTGGGCTGGTTCGTTCTGTTACTGGAACTTTGGACTTTCGACGCAGGGGGTGGATGGGCTATAATCCTATGTAATCCAACTTAGTACCGGTCGTGTGTCACTTTCATCTTCTGTTTTATTCTTCCAGCTCTAGCGCAAATGAAAAACGATAAGTAATTATAATGTGTTGACATTTATTCTGACTGAAATATAAAGAATATACTCACTTGACAAATGTTGTTATTTTGCGACATGTTCACTGCATGTGACTGAACTCTAGATATACTTCATTCTGAATAACGACCGCAAATTGTTTTGTTTGTTTATTCTAAAATTGCTAAAATTGGCAATAATTGTAATTTATTTCATCAGTTCAGTTTTATAATTTCATAAAAATTACTTCAAAAGCTCTGTATATTATGCTTATGACGCTATACACACGCACTCACATACATATATATAATATAATATATACAGTATATATATATATATATATACACATAATTCGAATAACTAGTTGTCGTTACTTATGAATAAATTCTAGAACGTCACAGAACAAAGGGTAGGACACAAAACGAACAAACTTATACATGAAACAATGCACATGTGCAATAATCTACATGAAAGTTATGTACAAAATTCTTACAAAAGAGGCAATGGTGGAAATTCATCCGACACCGACAATGATGAAAACTGTCACCTATAAACAAAAAGAGGGACAGACAAGAAGGCCAAGACAGCAAAGTGAGGTATGTCTGAGATGATTGTGAACGGGTTGCCGGTGATTTCCGGGACAGAGATTTCGTAATTGACTACAGTGGTAGTGGCATGATGAAGTTTATCGGTATCGCCATTTTCTTCATTGAATTACACCTTTAATCGTGTAGAGAGAGAGAGAGAGAGAGAGAGAGAGAGAGAGAGAGAGAGAGAGAGAGAGAGAGAGAGAGAGAGAACTGTTTTCTTTGTATTGTTCTTTACCTTCCCTTTGAACACTGGAAGTCATGCACAGTAATACAAACCTAAAAATTTTAGCATTGATAATTCATAATGTTAGGAATTTTGACAACGCTATAATAAGTACAGTTAGCATACGGATCAATGAACGGAGACAATATGATGTTTACACACACACACACACACACACATATATATATATATATATATATATATATATATATATATATATATATATATATATATATATATATATATATATATATATATATATATATATATATATATATATATATAATCAGAAAGCTGGAAGAACGTTGTTGATTAATATCAATTAACTCTACCTCGAAAGCCATATACAATTTTCATATATGTTATGGTAAGGGGAATTTTTTAAATGATAATAAGTCCATGTTTGAGTAAACCAGAATTTGACGGACGAGGAATCAGGTTACAGTGAAACTAACGCAGTTCGGCCGTTAAATTGCGTTATTTATGTCAGTGATGGGATAAATAGTCATAATGATGGCAACGTGCGACAAACGCACTAACACGGTCAACATGGCAGAGGTGGTGGATATCGCCTCCAAACGCAAAACACCTGAGTTCGACGGGTGGGTTGATGGGAGATGGTATTCACTTATACCCTCTCTTGTGGCCGACTGGTGAAAGTGTGTCAACTGCTAAAGTCCTGATTCCTCGTCCGTCGCTGGTTACGATGTGTGACGGATATGGACTTATTATCAACTAAAAAACCCTTCAGTAACATATATGAATATAGCAATATTACAGAAATTTAGAAAAAAATCGGGCAAAGACAAACATTAAATTTTGTAGCTTTTGATTGTATATGAATCACGGTGATGTGATAAAATAGTCAAATATCTCACACCAACAAACGCACTACATTCAACATGGCAGAGGTGGGTGGATATCGTCTCCAAACGCAAAAACACCTGAGTTCGACGGGTGGGTTGATGGGAGATGGTATTCACTTATAATTTTTTGTGGCCGACTGGATAGTGTGTCACAGAAGTCCTGATTCCTCGTCCGGTCGCTGGTTCGAAATACGGACGGTGGACTTATTATCAACTAAAATTTTCCCTTCGGTAACATATATGAAAATATATTACTTCCGAGGTAGAGTGAATTGGATATTAAAGGACGTTTGTAGCTTTCTGATTGCATATGAATCACGGTGATGTGATAAATAGTCATAATATAAACTACATACTGAACAAACGCACTACACGATCAACATGGCAGAGGTGGGTGGATATCTCCCAAACGCCAAAACACCTGAGTTCGACGGGTGGGTTGATGGGAGATGGTAAGATTCCCACTTATACCCTCTCTTGTGGCCGACTGGTTAGTGTGTCACTGTAGTCCTGATTCCTCGTCCGTCGCTGGTTCGACCCCACGGGACGGTGGACTTATTATCAACTAAAAATTTCTTGGTAACATATATGAAAATATATTACTTCTGAGGTAGAGTGAATTGGATATTAAAGGACGTTTGTAGCTTTCTGATTGTATATGAATCACGGTGATGTGATAAATCAGTCATTTGGCTCATTGACAAACGCAACTTCACGGTCAACATGGCAGAGGTGGGTGGATATTCTCAAACGCAAAACACCTGAATTCGACGGGTGGGTTGATGGGAGATGGTATTCACAGTTATACTCTTCTCTATGGCCGACTGGTTAGCAAACATCTGTAGTCCTGATTCCTCGTCGTCGCTTTTCGACCCCATGGGACAGTGGACTTATTATCAACTAAAAATTCCTCTAAATAACATATACTGAAAATATATTACTTATGTTTGCTTTAGAGTGAATTGATATTAAAGGACGTTTGTAGCTTTCTGATTGTATATGAATCACGGTGATGTGATAAATAGTCATAATATGGCTTTTCGACAAACGCACTACACGGTCAACATGGCAGAGGTGGGTGGATATCGTCTCAATTAAACACCTGAGTTCGACGGTGGGTTGATGGGAGATGGTATTCACTTATAGGTCTCTCTCTTGTGGCCGACTGGTTTAGTGTGTCACCATAGTCCTGATTCCTCGTCTGTCGCTGGTTGACTCTATAACGGTGGACTTATTATCAACTAAAATTCTTTTTCGGTAACACAATAAGAATATATTACTTCCTTTTTAGATGAATTGGATATTAAAACAATAAACTATTCTTTTTTCATTGATTGTATATGAATCACGGTGATGTGATAAAAGTCAGATACAGCTAAACGCGACAAACGCACTCACGGTCAACATGGCAGAGGTGGATTGTCGTCTCCAAACGCTAAAACACCTGAGTTCGACGGGTGGGTTGATGGGAGATGGTATTCAATTTATACCGATATCTTGTGGCCGACTAGTTAGTGTGTCACTTATTTTTCCTGATTCCTCGTGTTTGCTGGTTTGACTTCTTTTGCACGGTGGACTTATTATCAACTAAACTTTTTGCTCTTCGGTAACATATATGAAAATATATTACTTTCCAAGGTAATTTGAATTGGATATTAAAGGACGTTTAGTAGCTTTCATGATTGTATATGAATCACGGTGATGTGATAAATAGTCATAATAGCACCTCAGTTATTTTTTCGACAAACGCCTCAGTCCACAGTCAACATGGCAGAGGTGGGTGGATATCGCCTCTAAACGCAAAACACCTGAGTTCGACGGGTGGGTTGATGGGAGATGGTATTCACTATACCTTCTCTTGGCCGACTGGTTAGTGTGTCGTTCATTAAGTCCTGATTTCTCGTCGCTGGTTCGACTTCCACGGGATCGGTGGATTTTATTATCAACTCAAAATTCCCCTTCTCCAACATATATGAAAATATTTTACTTCCAAGGTAGAGTGAATTGATATTAAAGGACGTTTGTAGCTTTCTGATTGTATATGATTCACGGTGATGTGATAAATAGTCTAGTTATTCGTTTCCATCACAAAACGCACTTTAGGTCAACATGGCAGAGGTGGGTGGATATCCTCCAAACGCAAAAAACATATTGAGTTCGACGGGGTGGGTTGATGGGAGATTTTAAGAAATAAATACCCTCTCTTGTGGCCGACTGGTTAGTTTGTCACTGTAGTCCTGATTCCTCATCCGTCGCTGGTAAGTTAAATTACGGTAGAAAAAGTGGACTTATTATCAACTAAAAATTTCCCTTCAGTAACATATATGAAAATATATTACTTCCAAGGTAGAGTGAATTGGATATTAAAGGACGTTTGTAGCTTGAGATTGTATTATGAATCACGGTGATGTGATAAATAGTTTTATTATTTATTATCTTCGACAAAAACAAAAACGGTTCAACATGGCAGAGGTGGGTGGATATCGCTCCAAACGCAAAACACCTGAGTTACGGGTGGTTGATGGGAGATGGTATTCACTTATACCTTCTCTTTGGTTGACTGGTAAGTGTGTAAAAAAAGTCCTGATTCCTCGTCCGTCGCTGGTTAACATCACGGGAGTCTGGACTTATTATCAACTAAAAATTCCTTCAGGCAAGATATATGAAAATATATTACTTTTTTTAGTGAATTGGATGTTAAAGGATCGTTTGAAATTCTTTCTTGATTATATATATATATATATATATTATATATAGCTATATATATATATATATATTATATTTATATATATATATATATATATATATATATATATATATTTTCTATATATACATAAATAATGCATGTGTGTGTATTTATGTATAGTTTTTAACATTTCTAATAAAAACATTCAACAAGCAACATGGCTGTCATTAGCTGCAAAGTTTGTGAACTATACGTCTTCCTGACTTAATATCTGGCTAAAGTTAAACTGCATTCCACAATTCAGGGTTAGTTTCTGTCCTAAAATCCGACTTATCCCCCCACCCCGGCTGATCCACAAGAAAGACCATTTGATTTGACACTTAGGAGGTAAATTCACAAATTAATATATCTTAAAAGGAGTCAATAACCGTATTTTTTTAATCGCATTGTATCTTTAGTCTGGGCTAGATATTGGACATTTGTATAATTCTGATAACTGGCGAATATGGAAATTTGTTTGGCGACGTATGGTGTTATTTGAGCTGTTTACAGCTCTAAGTTACTCCCACCCGCGGTGAATTTGGCAAGATAGGTTGAATGAACTGAGATGTCACAGGTCAGTTTCCCTATACTAATCCGTGAAGCCACTGGGACGCGCGGACACATCCTCCGTGTGTAGGGTAGAAAGGACCAAATCCTTTGCCCGCCTCATGACCGTCTCAGCCCTTACCAGCAAAAACACTCACTTTCTTATCTTTTTATCATAAGGAAATTAAAATTTATATTAACAATGAAATGTATTTACAAAATATTTTATTAATACACCATACAAAAGAAAAAAGAATACAAGTTATAAATGCAGTATGAAATACACGATAGAAATTGTCAATTCTCCTGAGGCATTAAAGCAGGGGAGGACAGGTTTTTAGTCTGTGCACAACAAATCCAGCTAAATAGGCGACATACAGTAGTGACAGATGACGAGTGCTCGGCGTATGTGTGTACTCCTCACTATCAACATCTGGTAAAATCTCAAGAATATCATGATTCAGAATGTTGATCTTAGCCACTGAAGAATTTATAGCTAGAACTGAAGGGTTGCCTAATTGTGTTCTGTTTTTAGAACTACTAGATGTTGTCAGTATATGAACTGATTCTAATGGTATGCAGTTTCCACGTAGTACATCTTGCATATCATTATGCACCAAAATGCTCTTGTATGCCGCAGAAAACTGGCGGACTGTTGGATTGTTGTTGCATCCTCCCATACTTCTGACTTGACTAAAAAAAAAAGTTCTGTGTGAGCCTGGCTCATTTTATATATCATCAGAAATTTTAATTGTGGTCAGGACATCCAACAAAATTATCATATAAGGTAATTAAACTACGCATAGAAACTTTGAGTTAAGCAAAGGAATACCATTATCGAGTTTAAGTTCTCTGATGTTCTCCTCACCTTCAGACAAACAATCTTTAATCAGTTTTTAATTTTTTCCCTGTTATGGCTTTTTAAAGCCAAAAGAGCATAAATTTCTCGCATTCACGTTGTCAAATAGATGGTTAAAAATTGTGAAGAACGTAATTGTTGCTTCGCATCCTCGGGATTCTCTGAGGTCATTATAGAGACAAAATCGCAGGGATTTTTGACCGATTCACAGAGTAGTTGAGTTGCTAGTTTAACATTCATTTTTTTCATTGACCAATCTATATATGCATATCTAAGTTTGTTCCCTAGATGCAAACCTTCATCAGCTTGCATATTGTGCAATCTTTCTTTACAAATCCATTTAAATGAGTTGTTTTCTCCATCAATAAAATGTTTCCTCTAACCAAACGAGTTTCTTACCAGCTTCTACATATAACAGGGATCAAAGAAGATGCAGACTGGTTGCTGAGTTATTGATGTGGGAATGAAGTTTTCAAATTATCATGGTCTAGACAGCATCCCAATTGTTTTATCATTGCAGCATTTTTGGCAGACCAGCAAATGTCAATGATATGATAGTAACCCCAGCTGAATGAAGACTTTAAACATTGCTAAATCAAATTTTTCGTTCATTAGAACCAAGACTCCATTCAAGAAATATCCAACAGGCAATTTCCAGCTACCATTTACTGCAGTTACCACAAATACGAGAGGTAGATAAACATATCACTATCGTTAATTATTAAATGAAACGTGTATGCTTGTTGTCTAGTACAGTTTACATATTGTCTTCGCTGTCTTTATAATGAATATGAAAAAAGTTGAAAAGTAAATTTTCATATAGGGTTTGTCTAATTACTCATGTGCTGGTTCTCTGTTTCCATGGTTTAAAAAAAATGTGCACTAGTTATAGCAGGGGTTCCCAAACTAGGGGTCATGGAGGGTCCAGCAACTGAAGCAGATATATGCGATGTGCCTTGAGCCATACATACCCTCGTATTGATTTGCTTGTAACAAAAAAGCAGGTACATTCTTCACATTAAAATGTTAATAAATCAGGCATTGTTAATAACCATTGATAAAGATCAATGGAGATTTTATTTTTTCTCTGCTGTGATTAATATTTAAAATGTTAAAATATATCTGTGCCATTTAAAATTAGTACGAATTTAGAAGGCATGACAGGTTTGGTACTGTTGTAAGGGGTCACGTACTAAAAAAGTTTGGGAAACACTGAGTTATAGCCTACACAATACTTACCGATGAAATGTAACCAATGGGTTTAAGGTTTTGCTGAGTCTTTGAGTGCATGCATATGCGGCACACGAACTAGGCATCATTTAAAACAATAAAATGAGAGCTTATGTCCTTCTGAAACAGATATTCGAGCTGACCTGAGCTACGGTTTTTTTTTTTTTTTTTTTAGGTCACGCAGCGAGTCAAGTGAGTGAGCTTTTTGCCCTACAAGCGCTGACCGGTTCGGCTTCACTAATCCAGGAGTAGGGCATCTTATTAAACCTCCTTGGTGGGCTTAACATTAGGGCCCGGAATTATACCGAGTCCTTTCGAAAGATTCCAGTTCCTTGTTTCTTTGATGGCCAGTTCGGAATTCCCTTGTCGACGGTCAAAAGTCAGGGTGAAATTGGAAGTCGTTTTAGCTGCCTGTACAAAAGAGAGATTACTAGACACGCCCTTGCCCATTAAACAAGAAATTGGAATCTGTCAAAGCGACTGGAGATAATCTGAGGCACCATTCTTAAATTAATGTTCGAGTGGTTCTGCCCACCAAACTTAACACAGGTGGAGGAAAAGGAGAGATGGAAATAATAGCTGATCCAGGATATCGTTGTCAGTCACACCAGAATATGCCTTTGATATGTATATATATATATATAAATATATATATATATATATATATATATATATATATATATATATATATATATATATATTATATATATATATATGTATATATATATATATATATATATATATATATATATATATATATATATATGAAATGTGGCTGTTTGCTTGTGTTATCTACTGAGACTTTTTTACTTTATTATATGTTTTATAACTGCTCCCATAAGAAAACTGAGTCGACATCCTTCGTGTAGAAGAAAAGGGATTGGGCGCGAGCGAACAGGAAAAGAATAGGCGGGGTCGCGTCAAAATTCTCTGCCTATCTAGCCGCCACGCATGGTACAGATGACTAAATCTTGAACCCCTGCTGATTCAGGTATCAGGCCTCGCCTATACCGTGATGAAAAGCTTAATGCTTCCCAACGCTTGTATGTATACCCCAAGAGATCTTGATAATCACACGCAAACAATAACAATTCAGTTTTCAGTAACTGTAAAGACATAAGTTTATTGACACTTATTCTAAGTGAAATCAATAAAAATTGACTCTTTAGACTGATTTAGGATTTTACTATATTTGTTCAGTGCATGTGACGTTTAGGTGGCTCCATCCTAAATAATGACCACTGTTTATTATTTATATTTTTAAAATCGGTGAATGTATATATATATATATATATATATATATATATATATATATATATATATATATATATATATATATATATATATATATATATTGTTACGTGTGAGAGTCTTGGTTGATCATGTATTATTCAATTTACGTAAATTTTACGGCCCTGCAAACCAAGATTACACGTAACCTGTCACTTGAAGCCAAAAGTTAACCTCAAAGACAGACGTTAATTAGCTAAAGGTCGCCAGTTAAGGGTTATTAACCTTAACAAAGAATATTTGAGATGAATTTGATTTTAAACGCAACGGTTCTCCAAACATTCGACGCGAGGCATACAAAGCATCGAGATTTAACCTGATTTTGCTTACCCTAAATCCTAGGTATTTTACTGGAATAATGGGGTTGAAGCTAACAATAAAATAATTAGGCTTAATCTAGACTTTGTAAACACATATACCCTAAGTGGTGGCTGAAGGAAGAAAACAAAGAAAAAATGTGAAATACAGAAAAGTACTAGTCAATCGATGAAGCTTCAACAAGAATCGGACTTACCGTGAATGTCGAGTCGCTGCGCAAACGAGGGACCTCAGGAGTCGTATTCTGGCAGTCTTCCCAATTCACTAATTAAGATAGACGTAGGAGGAAAAGTAATAAAGAATAAAGAATATCGCTCGGACACGCACGCAGCGTCACCCTCGCTTAGTGACCGCTGGAATCTCTCTGACTCGACCTCGCCTGTTCCCGCCTTCAGAGGGCTTATGCGCCCGGGCAATCCGACCTTGACAAAGGCATCGTCGAATGCATAGAATAAAGCTTAAGGGCCACCATAACTAGGGTCATTGAGCGTAAACCCTCTCTGAGGCTTAGGTCCCTAATGCCCTAACATATTTTGTTTACAAACTTTCCAGCCTATGGGGTTAAATGCCTAAATGCTACCTATTCCTTTCTCCAACGGATGATAAAGTTTGAACTGAAGACGCTTCTAGCTTGGGACAAAGCAATTTCCCTGTCTCAGTCAGGCTGATATTTCTATCCCTAAATGTTCGAGGGCGAACAGCGTAAATATTTATAAAAGCTCCCCCCTTTAAGAGGGCCTTCACTCCCTTTTCGGGCGTGAAGGTCTATACTAAGCAAGCTGTTCGCCTCTCGTAGGTTACTCTCCTTCCCCTGAGCAGATTAGTCCTGGTTAGCCTACCTAGCTACAGAACTACCTAACCCTAGATAGGACATGAGCTATAATCACTACTTAACCTAATTCTAATAGTACTAGAAGGTGCTCACAGTTTTATAGGCTACCTCCTACAATCAAGATGTGTTTTAGACCTAGCCTAGTGGTACATTCTATGATATTCCCTAGCCTAACCTATCCTAACCCGACCGTAGCACCAACATAAGAGTTAATATTCTAACTAAATTACAACATGGTTTATGTTTAATACAATTAAAATTTACTAGTTAATTCATGAGGGTTGCCTCATATGATAAATGGGTGCCTCACTGAGGTCTTAGGCCATGCGTGTCACGAGCATCGTGGCTCGTTTCACAATAGTTAAGATTACTGAAATTAGTTAGGCTACTTACATGATTACTGCGGCTCGGTGGTAAGTGGAAAGAACAAGGTTACTAAATTGATGTACTGTACTTTAAGGTGGCCTAGGCTAGGTACAAATAAAAGGAAGAGATCACACTGGCTACCTTCTCTGGGCAAGGGGCCAGGATCACTCTTAGATGTTAGGGCACTGTGCCGAGAGGGCACTAGTGCCAGGATGAGCTTATAGCTCGGCAACTACTGGGCTCTCTTCCGCCCCTTCTTCTTCTTCTTCGGTTTCCTCCAAGGCCTATCAGTAGCTGGCCTAGCAGGTGATGAGAGCACCGACTCGGGACAGGCCAGAAGGGCTAGCGGGCGCGAAGTCAGGGGCAACTGCAAAAGCTGCGCGGAGGACTCCCTACTCCGGCTGCTGCGACAACCGGAGCGAGAGCGATCTCGACTTCTGCGTCCGAGGATGCCAGTTCCTGGTCTTCCAAGGAGGGGTACCATTTCGATCCTCCAGGGTTCATCCCTGATTCAAATTTTTGCAAAGAAGAATCTTGCAAAGAAGAAGTTTCGGGTGCTGGAGGCTCTCCAGTCGCGATGATCAACTGCATGGGGAATCCTAAATCTCCCGGAGGAGGATTCACCTCATGATTTAGACCCGGCATAGGGCCTTTTCCACTGGTAGCTCAACGTCCGTGGCGGACGGAGTCTGGCACTGCTCAGTGCTCGCAAGTGGCACTGGCAGCAGTTGAGGTCAGGCATGCCTGACAAGGGGTCCGGAGGTGCAATACCTCTCGGACGACTTGGGTTTGGCTGCGGCAGAGATTCCTGCCCCAGCAGGAGATCGTAGCCTCCTAAAGTTTTGTTCGGGGCGTCCGCTGGCGTTGCTTGCTTGGGCAGCCCTCCCAATTTGTGGAGTGGTCTGCCCGCTTGCACGTCCTGCAGCGGTACTGCTCCTCCTGAATCTCTCTTCGCGCGGAGGGGGAGGACCTCTGGTGGGCCAGCCCTTCGCGATTGGAGAGGGCTAGGCCTGAAATAGGTTGGGTGGTGCCCTTCCGCGGACCACCTTGGTGGGCGGAAGGTGGAGGTTTGTCATGGTTGAGAGTTTTAGATGGGGCCTCCGTGGAGGAGGTAACGTGGGCTGCGGAGTGGCGTTGGTGACGGGCTTCGCAGAGAAGATCCTGACCCAACAAGAAGGCCACCGGGCCGAATTCCACCTACCACGCCGAGGCGGTGGGGTATCGTGCCCCAAGGTGTCATAACCTGGAGTTGGACCGTAGGAACGGTAATGGTGTGGCCCTCTATCCACTTCATTTCCCACCGCGTTTCTTCGTCAACCACAGCACCGGCTGGCACTTGGGCCCTGGCAATCAGGCTAATATCTGCCGCAGTGTCTACTGTGACCGGAAGGGTCATGGGCAGGCTAGTGCTCTGAAGAGGGGCCACCGAGATGTACTGGGTTTCCAGTCTCTCGGGGTAAAGGATCCGGTGCGGACCAGCAGCAGAAAATGAAGTGCTGATTAGGTTGACAAATTTGGTGGCGGGGACATGATGTGGACAGGCCGGAGATCCAGCATTGTAGTGGCTAGCAGCCCCACAGGATTTGCACGGGCCTTTTGGATGGGCTCGGTGGCCTGCAGTAACTGTTGGAGGAGAGGGCTGAGCGGATGAATCGGGAGCGGAGTTCTGGCTGGTAGGGTTAGGCTGCTTATTAGTGCCGAGTTTGTATCGGCACTCAGCTTCAGCGTGGCCCCCCTTCTTGCAATAGTTGCACAGGGTCTTGCTAGGCAGTCCATTCTTCGGGCGAGTGGAGTTCGAGAGGTAGGCCGGAGGGATGATTCGCTTCTGAGAGGTGCTATGCGACTGATTGAAGGTTTCCCACGAATCAGCCATGCGACAAGCTTCCATAAGTGTGGAGGGCTGTTTATCGTTAAGATATACTGCAAGGGGCCCTGGCACACATTGGAAAAGGTCTTCTAGCATGGTCCGATTGAAAAGATCCTCAAACGTCGTGCAGGCCAAGGAGTCGAACCAGCGCGTGCACGGACTGGGTTTTGTGACATGCCCATTCTGTCCAAGACCAGCCGACTTCCTTGGCAAGACCTCGGAACCGTTGTCTCCATTTTTCTGGGGTTATTTCGCAGGCCTTTGTAATGACTCTACGAACTTCTGCCATGTCGCCTCTCTGGCTCTTCTCCAGTGAGCGAAGCGCTGCCTTGCTTTTCCCTCCATATGCTTGGCTAGTATTAAGGCTCTCTCCGTCTCCGTGGTGCTGTAGTTATCGAAAAGAGCCTCGATCTCCTCCAGCCATGCTTCTGGCTCGTCCTCAGTCCACTTGGGGACTAGGGAATTGATGCTCGAAATTGGAGCGTTTGATGCAGCAGGTGTAGGACTGAGGCTTGATGGCTAGCCATAGCTTCGGCATTCTCCATTTTCGCTCTCTCAAGCTCGAGCTCCTTCTCCTTTAGGGCTAACTCAGTTTCCTTGCAGGCTAACTCATGCTGTCTCCTTCTTTCTTCTCTTTCCTCTTCATATTGCCTTTGCTCCTTCATACGTTCGTTCTTCTTCATACTTCCTCTGCTCGGCTTCATACTTCCTCTGCTCGAGTCTTTCTTCCTTCTCCCGCTTGGCCAAGTCGTCCACTTGCTCCTTAACCCAGGTAGTAAGTTCCGAGCGGGTGAGACCTGCCGCCGTCCCCAGCCCCAGGAAAGTTTTATAATGCTCTGCTGCCATGGTTCTGGTGGGGAAGGGCGTCTAACCGGGTCGACTGGGCGTACTTGGGCAGCGAGGAAGTGTCTCTTCAATGAAGTGGCACCCTTTCAAAAGGTGGCACTGTAGTTTGGGGTGTGCCGTGTACAGGTCACACTGGTGGCACTCAGTATCCCTAGGCACTGGTGCAGGTTAGGTTCCAGAAGAACTTTTCTTCTGTGTTCCTTTGGTTTTGTTTTATTTATTTTTTCTGGATTTTGCTTGGTGGCACTTATGGTGCTAATGTGTTCCTAGGGACCCTCTACTGGAGTCCAACTAGGCTATATGGGAGGAAAGGCACTCTACACCCTCTGCAGAGTGCAACAATCGAATGAGAGAGAAAGGGAAGGTAAAAGAGAGAGAGAGAGAGAGAGAGAGAAGTAAGTTATTCCAGTGATGAGTGCTGCAAATTATTGGCACTGTGGAATAAAGTGAATTTGGGTTTTTTTTTTTTTTTTTTTTTTAAAGATCCTCGTGAGTGGCTGGTCCCAGTGCTGCCCCAGTGCCCTTCTTTTTTTCAGAGGGTGAAAACTACTGTTGGCTTTTGGTCTGGATAGCAGGCCTCACTCGTGACCGACAGTTTATCACTGTATCGTAATTATTACTCTTAACTTGTCCTCATCTATTGTGGGACAGAGGTGTTTCTTTTATTTGGTTAAAGTATTCGAATTAATTAGCCTAGTGTCGGCTGTTCTTTCTTTGAAGAGGGTCACGTACACTTAGGTTAGGAATGCTTACTTGAATGACGAGAGAGAGAGAGAGAGAGAGAGAGAGAGAGAGAGAGAGAGAGAGAGAGAGAGAGAGAGAGAGAGAGAGAGATTTTCAATCAGCTAATTTCTTGCTGCTTAAGAACATGTAAACAAAGATTTTATACATGCACAATGGCATGGATCTTAATAAAATGATATAGATGCGTCGTCTTGGCTTCCTTAGGGATTACTTTATTATCTTAATTTTCCCGGGAGCCGACGTCACAAAAGTTTATCGTAAAAATTTTAAATTTTCTTTATATGATTTTTATAGTAGGTATTCGTATAGGAACTTGTGGTATTACTCCTAACTAAGGCCTATCTTTCCCTGCCTAAATTATCTTTTGGTTTTTTCCTTTTTTTGTCTACCGAAGTCTGTCTAACTTCTACTACGCCGAGAAAGTAGTTCCAAAAGGGCTGGGAGCAGAGTGGTCACAACAGAGAATGACAATAACAAGGTCTTAAGATGGCGGAAAATGGCCCGTTCACAAACAGCCTAAGTTTCAAAACAACCGCGTGGAGTAATCCAAGATGGCGGGTATTTTTTTAGCACAAATTCAAACAACGAAACAAATGCAGGTATCCAGATTTTACTTTAAATATACCAATCATGCATAGCGTTTTACGTTACGGATGGAAAACTAAATTACCAAACAACTTTGTGTCTTTTGTTATCGTTTCTCGGTGAAACATCCTCGGCAAACAATGGAATAGATTTGCGTGATTTAGAACGGACCAAATTTACTTTACTGAAAATGTATTTTATGATACAAATTACTTCCGTTCGTTCGCCACTTCACTGACACGGTTTTTTGAATGATTCCCGCTATATGCAAACAATAACGATCGGAATTGCCGACGCGATTACTAAATTACTTTGTGTATATGAACTGGGCTCCGCGATTCGGCCTTAAGATACGTTACTTGAACGACTTAACTCTCGAATGATCCGAACACAGTAAAAATGCCATTCATAAATTATGTCTCTCGTTATAAATTATGACTCACTCTGTTTCTACACCCTTCCTTCCTATACGCTAATTCTCGCTACACTTGTTATTATAACTATTCTCTTTACTGCTTATTATTATGCCTGGTTCCTTGTTTGGAAGAATGAAATGGAGTTCAATATCTGACTTTTATTTTTTATTTTTATTTTTTTTTTTTTTTTTTTTGGAATTAATGTTTTAATTTCCTTTTCTCCAGATTCTTTCTCTAAAATGTACTTTAGATCCTGGCAAGGTCGCCAATGTTACGTGAGAGTCTTGGTTGATCATGTATTATTCAATTTACGTAATTTTACGGCCCTGCAAACCAAGATTACACGTAACCTGTCACTTGAAGCCAAAAGTTAACCTCAAAGACAGACGTTAATTAGCCAAAGGTCGCCAGTTAAGGGTTATTAACCTTAACAAAGAATATTTGAGATGAATTTGATTTTAAACGCAACGGTTCTCCCAAACATTCGGACGCGAGGCATACAAAAGCATCGAGATTTAACCTGATTTTGCTTACCCTAAATCCTAGGTATTTTACTGGAATAATGGGGTTGAAGCTAACAATAAAATAATTAGGCTTAATCTAGACTTTGTAAACACATATACCCTAAGTGGTGGCTGAAGGAAGAAAACAAAGAAAAAATGTGAAATACAGAAAAGTACTAGTCAATCGATGAAGCTTCAACAAGAATCGGACTTACCGTGAATGTCGAGTCGCTGCGCAAACGAGGGACCTCAGGAGTCGTATTCTGGCAGTCTTCCCAATTCACTAATTAAGATAGACGTAGGAGGAAAAGTAATAAAGAATAAAGAATATCGTTCGGACACGCACGCAGCGCCACCTCGGTTTAGTGACCGCTGGAATCTCTCTGACTCGACCCGACCGCTT
>NC_089784.1:47550032-47552532 GCF_040412425.1 Macrobrachium rosenbergii
GCATTTAAATCTTGTTTTCTTGTTGGCATAGGTAAAATATTAAAAATTACATTATTAGAGAGAAATTGTGTAACCAGTTTTCTAAATTCAGGATTGATTTTATTATTATCATATTGCTCTTTTGCTATAAATATAATGACAATGTGCCGGCAAAGACTAGAGGGGGGATTTTCGAGTAATTTTGAGGGGGTTATTTTATTATTGTTGACTGCTAAAATTATTGGTTTTATTAAATTGATAAGACTTTGGCTGTCTAAAACTGGATCCACATCATCATCAGCTGTAAATTCTGTAGCGAGAATTTGAAAGAATTTTACAAACCATTCATTATTATTATTTTCGGAACTCGCAGCAGGGGTAGCAGTAGTAGTAGTCCTAACGATTTCTTTTCGATTAATATTTTTATTTTTAAATATTTAGTCTCTTTATATGAAAAATAAGTTTTTTAATAATTTAAATTATTTTATTTAAATATAATATATAATAGTAATAAATTTTATCAAATATTTTTATAATTAAATAATGAAAATAATTAAAGGTAAAAATAAAAATCTTTTAAAAATTTTATTTACTAAATATAAATAATATATAAATTTTAAATAATAAAAAATAATAAATAATAATTATTTTTATAAAAATAAAATAAATAATAAAAATAATTTTTTATTTTATTTAATAAAAATATAAAATAATCTATAAATAATCAAAATAAAAGAATAATAAAAAAGAATAAATTTTAATAAACAAAAATTAATAAATAATAAATTTGTAAATAAATAAATCAACAAAATTCTAAATAAATAATTAATAAAATTCAAATTAAAAAGGTTTATTCAGATTAATAAAATATGATATTCATCATCTTTGTCAATGTAATAAATCAAATAATCCAAAATTACGAATTACCGTAAATTTTTCATCATTATCAAATAAATTATATTACTAGAATAAATGGGAAAATTTCTTTAAAAATAAATAAATTCTTCAAACATTCCGTGATAATTTGATAAATAATTAAACAAAAACCCCAATAAAAATTTTTCATTAATAATTCTTTCAAATAATGATAAATAAATTTTAAATTTAATAAAAAAAATAAAAATGTTTTTAAATAATTAAATACCTAAATAAAATTAAATTTATTACGTTACTAAATGTAAATAATAATATTTTCATTTAATCTTTAAATAAATATTTAATAAATAAAAATTACAAAATAAATAAATAAAAATAAATTTTCATACGGAAATGATAAATATTACACGGTAAATCACCAAACTTAAATAATTTACCGATTTTATAAAAGTTTTTAAATTCCGTTCCATCATGGAATTAAAAGTTTTTTTATTTAAATAAAATTCTAAATTTTATTTTTTTTTATCAAATTAAATGTTTAAAATAATCCCGTGACTAAATAGTTTTAAATAAATAAATAAATTTATAATTTTAAACAAGTTTAATAAATAAATAAATAATAAAAAAATAAATAAATAAATTTCTTCTTTGGTTTTTGGTATTTAATTATTTAAACAGTTTTTAAATAAATTTTAAATCATTTTTAAATTTTAAATAAACAAAATTTAAATAAATGACTAAATAAATAATAAGATAAGTTTCAAAAAAATCAATCATCAAATCATTAATAAATTGTTGTTTAATAATAAATAATTTATTAAATTTTAACTGGTTTAATTCAAATAAATAAATAATCTGCTCCTAGTACTAATAATTTTATTAAATAAACTATAAATTTTAACTCAGCAAGGCATTTAAATAAATCTATAATTTCCAAATATTTTTAAATAAATAAATGACAATTTCATTATTATTTCTAAAATAAATAATAAAATCATAAATCATAAATGATAAATAAAAAAATAAATAAATAAATAATCTTAAATAAAATAAATAATTAATAAATAAACAAATAAATAAACTTTTTATAAATAAAAAAAACTACATTTTAAAACTTTTTATATATATTTTTTAAAATAATAAAAAAACCAAAAATTTTTTATTTTTATTTTAATTATAAAAAATAAATTTTAAATTAAATAATATATTAATAAATAAAAATAAATAAATAAAATATAACAAATAAATAATTTTAAAAAATACAATAATGTTATGCTTAATTTTAAATAATAAAAATAAATAATAAATACATTTTATAAAATTTAAAAAATTTATATAAAAAAAAAAAAAAATAATCATTGTTAACAAAAATTTTGACAATTCTTTCGATAAGCGTTTTCAAATAAATAAAAATGCTTTGTTTAAAAAAATATTGAATAAATAAATAAAATAAAAATTAATAATAAATAAATAAATAAAAATTAGTAAATTTAAATGATAATAATTAAATAATTCGTCAAAATGAAATTTAAATAAATAATTTTTTAATAAATTGGTTTTAAATAAATAAAATAAATAAATAAATAAATAATTATTTAACAAATGTTTTATTAATTAAAAAATTAACTATAATGATTTAAATATT
>NC_089784.1:47562532-47570032 GCF_040412425.1 Macrobrachium rosenbergii
ACGCGTTGATAACCGCCTCTCGAAAGGGAAGTAACGTCTTCAATCAACAATTTGGAAGGGATTCCAAATTTTTCTTCGCCAAATTCAGCAAGTACGGACTGGAAGTCGGCCGAGCTGTGCCGAATTATCGCTGGATGCTAACGACAAATTGCGCTCAAGTGCAATCAGCGCGATCTTCAAGTGCAAGGCGACACGAAGCTAATTGAATAGTAAACATTCATTCCTAGTATCGGGGAATTATCAAGAGAATTTATTTTTCTCTGTGAATAATTAAATTTTTTTTTGTGTGCGTTAAATTTTATATAATTATTTTCCCTGCAGTGCGCAAGTAATTTTTTTTAAACATAAATAATTTAAGTAAATTATTTTTCTTTTGAATAATATTCTGAATAATATTTCCTTATTGTTGTACAGAAGGAAATAATTTTTTTTTTTTCTCATATTTAGTAATTTTTTTACGAAATAGAAATTTTCGTTCACTTGGTGATAGAGACAATTCTGTTTAAATTAATTCTATCATAATAAATTTTTTTGTTAAACACTTGGCGCAGCATTTTGCAGTGGAACCCAAACAATTGTATACATAAGACTAATATCAGACTTTTTCAGATTGTGAGAGAGTCCTATGAAGGAATGAGTTAGGAAAAATTTGAATTTTTTTGTATAGAGAGGATACAGTCAACTCAGCAAACATGCAATTGAAGTAAGTACCTGATTCTCAAATTTATTTTTTTCAATTTTTCATTCTTGGAATCATTGAATATTTTATGAATTAATATGAATAACACTTTGGATGAAATTATCTCCCGACTGCAACAGACAAGAAGCGAAGACCAGACTCCATATAACCTAAGACCTGTACCTGAACGACTTTCTAGACAAATTGATCCTAGTAATACTAGACCCAGACGTTCTCGTAGTCAAGGTCCCCATTTAGTTTACTGAGTGCGCCTAACCCTTCAGTTGTAACCACTAACCCAATAACTTCCATTGTACCTAGAAATTACAACATGGCGCAAGCCGCCGTAATAACCCAAGCCACTAGATTTTGTGGAACGGTAGACCCAAGTAATGTAGATAAAAGTAGATTAGAAGAATATGGTGTAAATCGATGGTTGGCAGACACAGAAAGCAGAATTTCAGCTGCTGGTATCACAGATGAGAGAAAGAAAATAGATGAAGCACTCTTGTATGTTAGTATGGAACATGGTGATGCACATACAGTTCTTCATTCAGTACTTTTAGGAATATTACTCTGTTTAACGAATTCAAGAAACAGTGCTTACAATTTTGGCAACCAGAAGCACAGAAAGATCCATGGTATAACATAGGAACTTTCCATCATCAGAAATATGAGGGTAATCACTTAGTTTTAGCCACTAGAGTAGAAGAAGCTATAGATAGAGTGACGACAGATATGAAAGCTGTAGGAATTGTTGTTGGAAGGAAGGATGACTTTGATGATGATGAAACAGATTTAGCTAGTATATCCAAGGTACTTAGATATATGTCATTAGGACCAATCTACGATGCTTTGGGTAAGGAAGAAAGAGTAGCCTTAAAGAAGTACTGTGATAGGAAGCCAAATGATGGAATTGTACAAACTTTGATGTACATAGAAAGGAAAGTAAAACAGAATTCATCAAGTAGTAGTGCAGATTTTACGGAACCGTAGCTAGTGGAAACCCAAGAAATAATAGCAATCAGTCCAATAGAAACCAATCAGGGCAAGCTAGGTCTAGGTATCAGGGAAATAGAAATTCGTTTGATAGAAATGGTGGGAACAACAATAGGAGATTTAATCAATCAAATAGAAACAATCAAGGTAGGCCGCCAAATAGAGGTAACAATGGGAATACCACTGGAACTAATGGAAATAACAGTGGAAATAACAGGACTCCTGGACAGAGGGGAGCTAGTCAAGGCCAAAATTCAGGGAATAATAGGCCACAGTTCAATAGGCAGAGACAAAGTTGTGGAAATTGTGGTTATAACAACCATACAACACAGAATTGTAGAAGAAACAAATGGTGTTCGAATTGCAATAAGACAGGACATTTGATCCAAAACTGTTGGTACAACAAACAGGAAATTCTCAGGGGTCTCAAAATAACCAAAGTACTCAGCCTAATAATCAGAATACCTCCCCAGTAACCCAAATCAAGGGGATTCTCAGTGACAATCACAGAGAGTGCAGCAGAAAGGTCCATCCTTACAGAAAGAAATAGTGACAGTGAATAAGGATGTGTCCCCAACAGACATTACTCGAAGTAATGAAATAGTGTTTTCTGTAAAGAATTTTAATACGTGTCAGGAAGAGTTGCCTATCATACAAGTACACTTAGAAGGTGTACTGAGTTCCATATTGTTGGATACAGGCAGTACTGTAAGTATCATAGATAAAGGCACTTTAACAAAACATATAGGTTGTGAGCTTTCCCAAATGAGAGAATCCTATAGGACCATAAAGGGGATCGCTGGAAAGCAAATAAGGGCTATAGGCAATGTCAATTTAGAGATAGAAATTCTAAATAAGAAATACAGGGAAGAGTTTGTGGTGTTGGAAGAGAAATATTTTCCAGCTCAAGCTCTATTTTCCTTCCAGGCTATGAAAAGATGTGGAATTACACTAGATTGTAGCAATGGAAGAATAACTATCAAGGAAATTGATAGAGGAAATGTTTGCTCTCTTGAAGAAGAGGAACAGTTTCAGATAAACTTGATCACTTTACCTGAGACAGCCTCATCTGAAGAAGTAGACATCCAACAGATAGAAATAGAATTTAATGCTAACCTTGGGTAGGACAGTGTGTAGAAATTCAATGATAGAAGAAATAGGAGAAGATAGACAAACTACTTTTAAAAGCCTAGAAGCCACTCAGGAGGAATTCTCAGATAGCAGGTATGAACCTGATAACTCAAGTGCACGACAAGTAGATACCTCCGAAGAACTTAGTTCTTTTTCCCAACCTGACGATCCTGACACGCTAATAGATTGTAGTCACTTAATAATAAGAGAAGATACGGAAGAGAAGTATCTCAATGAGGTGTTGCTGTTAGGCAACCTGAAAATGACAGAGATAGGTTCTGTGATACCACAAGATGAAAGTTCAGATGATACTGATGTCTGTTACACTGCCGATGCACAGAATGCAGAAGAGATCTGCTTAGTTAGTACTGCCGATGATAATCTTGTAAAACTCAAATTAAACAATAGCGTTATACTGCATCCACAAAGGTCTGACAAAGGTTTGTCTTAGAATTGTAACAGATAAAAACCTAGGTGATACAGATGTGTTATTAGTTAATGAAGACTTACCAGACTTTGTGAAAATGGACAATTCCCTAGTAAGACTTAATGGTGGAAATTGCACGACTTATGTGTATAATTATTCTGACAAGAGACTAGAATTGCATGCCGGCATAGAATTCTGTAAAGGAATTGTGATTACTAACCCTTTACTAACCCTAAGTGAAAAAGCATTTGTCTCTGTAGCTGACACAAGAGTTAAATTAGAAGGGGAAGTAAATAATACAGATTTTCCTCATTGTAGGGACAGGTTAATACAGATATTAGAGAAATATAGGAATGTTGTAGCAGTAACAGGAGATAAGTTAGGAAGGACAGATGTCCTGCAGCACAAAATAGTCATAGAAGATGGTGCTAGACCTTTTATATACCTAACTACAAACTTCCAATAAGTCAAAGACCCATTGTAGACGAGATGGTTGAAGAGATGAAGGAAGATGGAGTCGTAATTCCTTCTAAGTCACCTTATAATTCACCTTTACTGCTAGTTCCAAAGAAAGACGGTACATGGAGGATGGTAATTGATTACCGTAAATTGAATTCCCACACCGTCCCCTGATCGAATGCCAATGCCAGTCATTAATGACATGTTAGCTCAATTAGGAGGTGCCAAGGTTTTTCTAGCCTCGATTTACTGAGTGGATATTGGCAAGTTCCTCTCGATGAAGAATCCAAGCATCTCACGGCATTCAGTACTCACAAAGAACATTTGCAATTTGAGGTAATGCCGTTTGGTCTTACTTCAGCTCCTTTAACGTTTGTACGTTTAATGCTGCAAATCTTGGGAGATGTTGAAGACGTATCGGTTTATCTTGATGATGTAATAATTGCTAGTAAGGATGTAGAGAGTCATTTCAAGACAATAGAATTAGTATTAGATAGGCTCAGAAAGGCCGGTTTAAAGGTAAAAATTAAGAAATGTCAGTTTCTGAAGAAATCTCTAGAATATCTAGGACATGTTATCAGTGAACATGGTTTGAAAATGCAAGAAGGAAAGATTAAGGCTATTGTAGACTATCCAGCCCCAAGAAATTTGAAGGCACTAAGAAGATTCCTAGGTATGGTAGGGTATTATCGACCTTTCATAAAGGGATTTGCTACCATAGCAAAACCATTAACTGAGTTAACTAGGAAAGATGCTAACTATGAGTGGAAAGATGAACAGGAAGCAGCGTTCAAAACACTAAAGGATATGTTGATAACAGATCCTATCCTAGTTTATCCAGACTTCGAGAAGGAATTTACTTAGCCTGTGATGCTTCAAGTACAGGACTAGGTGCCGTCTTGATGCAAAAGGATAAAACAAGGATGAGGACTGTATACTATGCCAGTAGAGTTTTGAATGCAGCTGAAAGAAATTACAGTACAACAGAAAGGGAATGTTTGGCATTAGTCTGGGGATTACAGAAATTTAGACACATTTTGCTAGGACATAAAATTAATGTTCTTACAGATCATAAACCCATTTGTGATCTTTTCAAGAAAAGGGCTTTTACCAATAATATGAAGTTCAATAGATGGTTCGTTAGCGTATTAGAATTTGCCCCAGAATTTAGATACATACCTGGTAGATATAACACATTAGCTGACGCCTTATCTAGATCACAAGAAGAGAACGAGAAACAAATTACCACTCATAATTTCGCCTTCAGTTGTCAAATCACAGATTTAGATTTAGACAAAGTTCGTCAGGAACAACAAAAGGATTCTAGAATAAGGGAAGTAATTGGTAACCTCTTGCAAGGTGAGAAAAATTCAGAGTTTCAATTGATAGATGGGTTATTGTACAAGACTTCAGACAGAACCAAATGCTTGTTCACGTTTGTACATTCCTAATACACTAATACAAGACGTTTTAGAACTAACCCATTCATACAAGTTATCAGGACATCCTGGAATTAAGAAAACATGTAGAACAATCACTAGAAACTATTTTTGGCCTCGATGTAGTGAAGATGCTACTCGATTTGTTCAGAATTGTACCCTATGTAATATACATAAGGGGAATGTCAACGTCAAGGCTCCTCTGGAAATGTATCCTTCAGAATTAAATCCTTTTCAAGTAGTCACAATGGATTTCTTAGGTCCATTCCCGAACACCATCAGAGGAAATAAACAGATTTTAGTTTTCATTGACTATTTGACCAGATACGTAGAAATTGTTCCAACTAGAAACAGAGAAGCATCAACGGTGGCAGAAGCCTTTAAGTCTAGAATTATAACCAGACATTCATGTCCTCAAGTTTTGCTCTCAGACAATGCTGCTGAATTTACTAGTGACATTCTAACGAATTTGTGTGACTTTTATGAAATACAGAAATGTCAAATAACAGCATATAAGCCAAGCTCAAATGGAGCAGTAGAAAGAACAAATCGCAAGATAAAGGATGTTCTGAAAACATTGGTAACACCTAGCACTGAAGACTGGGACTTGACTCTCGAAGACATACAATTTACTCTAAACAACACAGTAAATGAATCAATAGGAGAAACTCCTCATTTCCTATTGTATGGCTACCAAAAGAGAATGCCAAATTCACTTTTGGATGATGCCACACCACCCAGACGTACGTACAACTACGAGGACTATATTGCTTGGAAGACAAGACGTACGTACGAGACCGTTAAAGTCACCAGGGCTAGATTAAAGGAGTTACATAAAAAATCTAGTAAGTATTACAATAACAGATCCACCATACCCTCGTTAAAGGTAGGACAACAAGTTTATGTACTCAATCATGTTCTTGAAGGACCTAATATTAAAGTATCACCAAAATTTCGAGGTCCATATAGAGTTTTAGAAGTTTTGAAGTTGAATAAATTCAAGTTAATGCATGAAATTACCTTGAAAGAATCCATTGTACATTGGAACCACATTAAAGTAGTTCATTCAGAACCTTGGTCGTCTACCCAGTTAAAAGATTTGTCCAATAAAGATAAGATAGATAATAAAATAGAATCTTCAATGACCCCAAGGTATAATTTGAGAAGAAGGTAATGGCAAGTGCAATGGTAAACAAATGTAGTTGATAAGATTTTACTGCTTAATAACATTATTTCAGCAAATGGATTGTATGGTGGTTGGCAGTGAGTCAAATTGTGAACTCACTCGTACAACTAAGGAAGGAGCCATCATCAAGGAGCATGGCAAGGTTAAGATGATACAGGACCTAGCCATTGTTAAGATCCAGACGGACTCCATTATCGATCAGAGAGAGCAGTTAGTCCAGCTGAGCAATCAGATACAGGCAGGATTACAAAGTGTCCAAGATAGAAATTTGTACGACATGCTCTCCAAGTTGCAGAGGGACATCGATAGTGTTATGCCAAGGAAAGTAGTAAAGCGATCACTCATACCCTTTATAGGCGTCGCTTTACACAATCTCTTTGGAGTGGCGACCAGATGGTAATGTTGAAAGGCTAAAGGAAAGAGTGGCACAACTTGAAAATTGGGCTTCTGAGCAGGGCACTGTCTATAATAAAGTAATAGGAAATGTCAATCAAAATCAGAAAATGATCACAGTGCTGAAAGAATTTGTGAATAGTGCCCTCCATAATGTTTCATCAGAAATTGCTAGAATCCATCAAACAGAAATGATGGAGCAACTGCTCATAGAAACAAGTAATTTCCTTCTGGAATACAAGGAATTACTCAATGCAATCATGATGGCAGGTAAAACCTGCTGTCGCCTTTTCTGATAACCCCTAGTGAAATTGAAGCCATTATTCAGAAATGTGTTGTGAACAATCATTTGAAGCCACTAGTAGAAAATATAGTGGACTATTATGGCCTGATCACAGTGAAAGTGGTAGCCAATCAAATCATACTAGTGATCCTTTCAACAATCCAGACGTCAACTCATTGATGTCAGTCTATCCATTCCCAATGGTAGTAGATAATAAGTCCATTGTACTAGAAGGAACAGTTCGACACTTTGCCTTGCAGCATGATTCTTTCCTAGTGACCGAAATTCCCGAACATAAATTCAGGGAATGTGTCATGCTTAATGATGGTGTATATGTTTGTAACATTGTGAATTTCTATGAACCCTTGAATGCTCTTCATTGCCTAGATGATCTTGTAAACAACAAGAATGGTAAGAACCATTGTAAATATATACCGTTTACAGAAACTTTCAAGGCTCAAATCATTGATGATGAAATTTTTGTGTTCTCAGCAAACAGATTGA
>NC_089784.1:47575032-47590032 GCF_040412425.1 Macrobrachium rosenbergii
GTGCGACAAACGCACTACATGGTCAGCATGGCAGAGGTGGGCTGATATCAATTCTAAATACAAATACCTGAGTTCGACGGGGATTTGTAGGTGAGGGTCGGTATCAACTTATACCTCACTTGTTGGCCGTGTGGGTAAAGGCGTCAGCCGCGTCACTGTAGTCCTGAGTTCTTGTCTTTCGTTGGTTCGAGCCAACGGGACGACGAACTTATTATCAACTAAAAAAATTCCCCTTCGGTAACATATATGAAAATATATTATTTCCGAGGTAGAGCGAATTGGATATTAAAGGACGTTTGTAGCTTAATGCTCATATACGAATCACGGTGATGTGATAAAAAAATATATATATATATATTATATATATATATATATATATATATATATATATATATATATATATATATATATATATATATATATATATGTGTGTGTGTGTGTGTGTGTGTGTGTGTGTGTGTGTGTGTGTGTGTGTGTGTGTGCACGCTTGGTTTGCACCTGTCAACGTGGATGTGTGCGTGCGTAAGGGTAAAAAATTATAGCTGTAAAGAAAACACTTCTCATTTGTCGTTAGTAAAAGCTTTCCGAACGCCGCCTACAAAAAGGTTTCAGCATAAGTGGACCTATGCTGTAATCAAAGAAATATATAATGATATCCCGAAACCCTCTCAGCAATTAAAATACTTTCTACGTTGTCACTGTCAGTTCCATTGGGAATTATAGAAGAAATAAATGAGTGCAGTCATGGTAGTTACAACAGAAGTGGATCTGAAGGAGGGGGAGGAATGTGAGAATTTTAGAATGTCTAACGTGAGGCATATTTCATAGTCTGCAGACTGTAAAGTACTCGGTTTTGCAATGTTTGGGGGTTAAATTAAAGAAGTGGTCCAAATTCACCATGGAAATAACGAACAGAACTGGAAAAGGAAGAGAAAGTAAAATTTTCCTATTCATAACCATCCTACATTATATTTGTAATCTAATAAAAATACAATTGGAATTTTAGATTACCACCTTACGCCTATTCAATATTTTGATTATTTTTCTGGGATGAATAAGAATAATGCTCCATACGGCTTCATTTATAGATTTTAGAGAGGAGAATGTTTTCAAACTCGCACAAGAATCTTTTAAACAAAGAATAAGTAACATCATGACAGCTTTTTTATACATGAAAATTTTGAACAGTTAACTAAGATCGGACCCCCACAAATATACTTTGAATGCTACAACTCCTTTAATGTTGATGATATCAATTTCAAAATATGAGGGAAATCGTAATCTTTATGTATATGTCTCTCTCTCTATATATAGAACTCCATTTTCAACACTATATATATGACTTTATGTATATATATATATATATATATATATATATATATATATATATATATATATATATATATATATATATATATATATATATATATATATATATATATACAAGATACAGGGATACAACTGCGCACTCATGACTGGTTTGGAAGGCGCACAGAACTTCGGTTATGTTTGTTGAAGAATATATTTAAAGAGAACATTATTGTTGGTAGAAGCTAGAATAAAGTGGAACCTAGCTGCAAGAGGAACACACGGTGGGAGAAGCAGAGCAAAACAAATTAAGGGAATTAGTTCCCGATTCGATGGGCCTTCATCCTCTTCCCAGGTCTTACAGCTTTTAAGGTTTATTAATTGATTTAATGAACAACCAGCCCTGAGTCATTCGGGGAATTAGAGGGCCTCTGAATCTTTATTTACGCAAGCGGAGTTCAATAATATATGGCAAAAACAGAGAAGTTTTACTATGATGAAAAATCACCATTAATCTGTTCATTAAAGTTAATGAATTCGTATAGAATTCTATATCACGAAATAGGTGGTTTTCTGTGTCATCCTAATCACTCAGAATGTTTCTCAGGAAAGGCTCGGAAACAAATTCCTGGCCTAGATACTGGGATAAAAAAAAAAAAAAACAATAAACGATAGCCGGAATGCCACGCGCTATTCAGTCTTTCGCCGGAAGAGAATCAATTCGCTCGGGAAATCCGATCAGCCTCCGCTGTAGCAACTCGCCTGATGGTTAATCATCGCTGGCAACTCTTGCAACTTGATTTTATTCGCCTTGAAATCTCTTTATTGACTGTCGAGGATTCGGTTGCAATACGACAAAATAGACTACTCGGTAAAGTAATGCGCCATGATTGTGTCTGCAAGACTTGGATAAAACATTAGTATTGCGCGAGATGGTCTTTTGCTAATATATTCAGCAATGATAATCGAATCAATTGTCATAGATTCTGCACATATCAATTGCTTTAGTTGAGTTTATGGCACCAATGTTAAGCTTAGATTACAGTGTGACTCTGGAACGAGAGAATAGAGGACATGAAATTTTCATTTTGATTTATATAATTATATATATATATATATATATATATATATATATATATATATATATATATATATATATATATATATATATATATATATATATATATATATATATATATATATATATATATATATATATATATATATATATATAACCTTATGTTTTTCCTCTTCTGCTTGGATATCCATCAACAGAATATTTGAAAGGCACCGTGGTCCAAGTATCACATTAAGACACTGACCCCTGTGATCTGTTTCTACTTAATCTGTATGAAATTAAATGAGCTGCGTCAGGTGTAACAGCTATAATAACTAAGTGTAGAACACTTTTTGGGAACACTTGAAGCGCTCTCAAAGGTGAGTTGCAGGTGATCTCGGGGAAGCTCTTCCCATTCTCAAGCAAGCTCTTCGATGGATGCGCTGGAGCTAGCGAGGACATTAAGACTCGACGGGTTGACTCCTTTTACCATAGGACCAACAGCATTTCCAACACAAACAACGTCGTCATTCCACACTGCATATTCAATTTAAATACGCTCGTCAGTCACCAACTCTCCACACTTACCAGCGATCAGGATTAAAGTACTGCCAACCGAAATGTAGGGCTTTGTCGAGTAAATAGTTTTTATCGTCGCGTTCAATTTCATGTGTTACAAAGTTCCCCAACAACCGTGTCCAGTCTGTCACGCAAATCGAATGCTCCAATATCATTCTGAAGGCTCTCTCGATGTTCCCAGATGTCTGCAACCTGCATTACTCTTCTTCTGACTGAAAGTTTTAGTTTTGTTGTTTAAATGGTCTTCGGGATGCTTAGAGAACACCACATGCAACGATCCCAGGATTGCTACTTGAATATTTTTATGGTTAGACTCAGTCAACGTACCACAGGAGCAAATATATTGCTTAAGTCGCTCAAATGATTTCTCAGATGATCTTCTTCAAAAGGAATGTAAAAATAGTATTAATTGAAGATTGACCTACAGTCTCCATCGACTATGATTTACTTCAGATGTGCGTTGTATTGTAAAGCACTTCTCCTTATGTAAATCATGGTAGCTGGTACTAATGCTATAAGTAATGCTTCTTTACTTTCCTTTTTATGAAGATAACCTGAGGAATCATCTCAGAGGCTTAAGCAATATATATATGCTTTTCCGGTACACTAAATAAGTCTAACCATAGAAAACTACAAGTAGTAAGTCTGGGGTTGCTGTGTGGTGTTTGATAAACAATTCTAAAATCTGTGGATAATTCCAGGCGCAAAATGAGTAACTGAAGGATATCTTCAGACATCTGTCATTATTCAACTTTTGTGTTTGTAAAAGATATCTTACAGATTCTTCTTAAAACAGTGGCATGTCAAGATTAGGTGGATTGAAATACACATCTCTCGAATGTCTAGATTTATAGTTAAGAGACTACTCTTCAACTTTTTTATTCTTAGACAAAAGCAAGCGAGACTAGGTTCAGAATACGCAGAAACGGCATATATCACCTGGATACTCAAATACTGTAAAATTACCCTTCGCAAGACTACCATTGTATAATTGGAATCGGTAGTTATTTATAAAATCTCAAAAGCTAGGTTTATTTATGCCGAGGATTTCTCCGGGAATAATTATATAATTCCTCAGCACGTTTAGACTAAGAGGAAGAATGGAAGAGAAGTCAGAGGGCAAAATAACGTTGATATCTACCCTCTGCTTTTACAGTTTCTGTAAAAGAAAACTATTGAGATGGCTATTCGTCTGTCCGTCCGCACTTTTTCTGTCCGCCCTCAGATCTTAAAAACTACTGAGACTACAGAGCTGCAAATTGGTATGTTGATCATCTACCCTCCAATCTTCAAACATACCAAATTGCAGCCCTCTAGACTTAGTAGTTTTTATTTTATTCAAGTTTAAAGTTAGCCAAGATCGTGTGTTTGGCACCGCTATAAGTGCCGACAACACAAGCCACCACCAGGCCGTGGTCAAAATTTTATGGGCCGCGACTGAGAGTTTCATGGGCCGTGGCTGAGAGTTTCACACAACAGTCCGTCCTTCGCTACATTTCACATAAGTCATTGTTGATCTGGGTCAAAGCTTCTTTAATAACCTAATTTCTCCATAAAACATATGTCATGTCTATCAATAATGCTATCGAGCTGAGTGACTGAAAAAAATGTGTTCAAAAGTCCAAAATAAAATAACAATGAAATAGAAATTAAATTAAACTACCGAAGTCAGCGTCTCGAAACTTGTTCGCAGATACACAGTTTTACGTGAGGAACTTTTTATTCTTTTCATTTGTTTTAACTCAAGCTGCAACCAATCTGAGCAAAATTTCAAAGAAACGCGTAATGGATTCTGCTTAAAACGCAGAATTGATAAAAGATACTGGATGAGAAACTTTTTGGTGAGAGAAAATGAACGACCACCTATATCATATAGCAGGGAATCAGTAGTTTCCTGGGTTTGGGGCTTTTCAAAACGCAGTAAGCACTTGACAACTGTTATACTACTTTGGTTGCCTTTTTAAGGTTATCTCTGCAGTTCAGTAGTTTTGTGGCTCTTTCCACAGGTGTGCAAGCTAAATGGCCTTATTATCTATATAAAGAACAATAATAACAACGTTGAAAAACTGCTTTTAATCCTTCAAAGAAAGATAAGCCTGATCTTTAAATTAGATTCATCTCGTTGCCTTTTCTTCAGGGGAAATGATAAAGCATTGGTCACAAATCATCTTTGCTTCCTGCAAAGTGATTTAAAACTATCTTTAAAAAAGAACTATCCGTAGATCAGTATCGTTTTCTCGTCTTGCGGTTTCAGTAAATGAAAAGTGTTGTGAACGGAAAATTAACGATATTAGAACTCTCTTGTAAAAAAAAAAAAAAAACGTCCTTTACAGATAAGCTGAACCAATGTGAACAAGTAGGGAATGTGATGGATTTCAAAGTTTTCGCTTGTAACCCCAAAGCCAAATCAAAAAAGTCCTTCAAAAGAAGGCACCGTGCTTACCCCATGCAAAAATGGGAAAAAAAAGCACGTTAAAAGAAGAAAGAAGAAGAAGAAAGACCTTTAGTTACTGGAGTTGGAGATCTCCTTTCTATTATAGCAAGACATAAGTTTACCACCACTACTATGAGATTCAGGGCTTCTGTAACACAGTTTTTTGGACTTTGCTCCTTATCAAAGCATCGGATGTAGCTGAAAGTTGACATATGTATATTTTACAACCACACACAAATTTTGTCAGCATTATCAATAACCTAAACCCGATAGTTTTAATTTTGATAGAGTAAAAATTATCTAGCCGACGCCACGGCCAATGATTACGAGCCAAGAGTCGAAAAACATTCATTACGTAAGCAAGGTAAACACCGTTCGACGAAATGTTGCCCCGCAGATCCACCAGACAGAAACTCATTCACCTTGTTCGGCTCTGAAACCCATAGCAGTCAAGAATGGCTAACAGGATTTGGAATTGTCCCCGTGGTTGCAAAACTGCATTTGCCTTACGACTTGCAACTTTATACAGTCAAGAGAAAGCCCGTGGCCATACTTACTATAGCCTGAATAGGTAATTATTCAGTTTCTAGTTTAAATCCAATGTTTATGGTCTGATTTGTATTTAGCGTAACGTGATTATGATACTTGTAATGTCATTCAGGATTTTGAACATTTCCATTAACTATTCACTATGCCACCAAGAGAGAAAGAAAGAGAGAGATTGTATGTAAACAGTCTTTATATAACTATTTTTGTTAAAATAAGATTTTTATCCAAAGTAAATACAAGCTTATATGTGCTAAAATCTCCAGCAGACCAACGGATCACCCGATATAATTTTTTTTCCTTTATCTTTAGCTTCAACATCGGCAATAACATACCCAGTTGCCACAATTTGTTAGCTTAATGAAATAACCTATCATCTAATGTTAAACTTAATTTCTGAGGAGGCCATGGCTTATTGCACAGTGAAAAAACATGACAAAGACTTTATGAATGGCGGAACGATACATAGATGTGGGTGGGGTATCTGTGCTGACATAGTAATACTATTGTAGCAGTAGTGCCGCAACAGTAGTAATAGCAGTAATATACATGAATTAAACGTTTAGGCCAACTGCTGGGATCCTTGAGGATCATTTAGCACTTCTTACAACTACTCGAGAAATGAGTTTTTATAGCCAGAAGTTAAATTTTCTAATCCAACAATGCCCATGATAGCCTTCAGTGTTATCCTGAATTATAACGAGGCCAAAGTGGGTGGAGCCTCATGAAGCCATCATTCTGACGATAATTACTGGTGAAGGTTTAAAGCCAAAATACGGTACCGGCTATTTTTTTTTTTTTCAGTAGATAGTTAGATAGTCAATAAATAAAAATTGCTTGACATTGGATATAGCAGTTATCAAATCAAGGTTGTCCACTATGTTTTTGAAAAGTACCAACTATTCCCTACATCTTGTCAATCTGATTGTGACCTATAAAGTAGACTGTAATTTCTTAGGAAACTTATTTTGGGAGTTAGACTAATAATCGAAGTGTTTTTGTATTTATTAACATATTTTGTTGGTTTGTTCATTATGACAAGTATCAGTGGAGAGATTTCAGAGTTCATAAAGGTGTACTGCTTTGCTCGTATTTAAATTTTTATGTCATTGTTGCCAGAGGTCTAGCCTTCGTTACGTATAGCCAATCATCCATCGAGAAAGAGGGAAGAAATGCTGTCATAAGTTACGTAACGAGTGCGTTCGAAACCTTTTCTCTGAGTAAGTTGGCCCGTCTTCAAAAAAAAGTAAGTTTTACATTATAAGTACAAAATTTATTCAACCTACGTAATGCAGAATACAGTCAAATTTTATGTGTAGATATAATGTGTATTCTGAATAAGCGTTATATTTATGAAATGCATAGATAAAAAGTTATTGCGAAAAAACCGTGTTACAGAGGCCCTGAATCTCATAGTAGTTGAGAATGATCTGGGCTTCTTCTCTTTTTGTTCAGTCATAAAATGCGAAGAAAAAGGGATAATGAAAGAGGTCCTTGGCGTGCGGTACCTGATAGGACAATGTTGTAATTTAAGACTATTTGACATTTAGATTTTGTCAAGTTCTCATAGATTATATTCCTTTCTTCTCCAGATGAAATGCACCGACAAGCAATCTGTTCATTTCAGCAAATACAACACGAACGCATTCAGGAATAGACAACTAACAAGAAAAAAGAGGTACATTTGTGTTCATCTTCAAAGCCCGAGTATTCGTACTCAACGCTCACAGGCATACGCACACACACACACGCACACACACAAACAGAGGCTTCTCTACATACGAATCGTGTGGGAATAGGGCGCCATCGTCGTTGAATGACAAGACATAAATCGCTGTCAGCTGGTTTCAGATGCATCAGGGGGCACTGACCCCTCCAATCCATTACAATGGTCAATATATATGATATAAAAGCAAATATACTTAAGCAGTTAACTTCGGTCAGGGAGGATGTAGCATTTAGAATGTTTCCCCTTCAAGTATTCCAGGCAGAGAATTTAGGGAGCTTGTTGGGGTGGGGGTAGGGGGGCGGTTTCCACTCGGTTAGCTACTCGGTCAGGTAAAACATGGTGCCCTAGGTTAGGGAAGGTTAGGGCAAGTCAGGTTAGGATGCATCCTTTAAACACCATTACACGTTTACTATGGTCATTTCACTCTGTAATATATATATATATATATATATATATATATATATATATATATATATATATATATATATATATATATATATATATATATATATATCATAATTAACAAGAACTAGCAAATTGCTTCCCCCTTTTTTTTTTTTTTTTTTTTCATTTACTGTCGGCCGATCGATATTTCGCACGGTCAGAATACAGGGATTAAAAACCGATTTTAGGCCACTCAATTTAAGTAGATAATTTCTGAGGCAAAGGTGAATTGTCTGGTTGTCCTTTTCAGTCAAAAAAACCCTGCGGGCATCAGCTGAACATGACTCAACCCCCCACCCCCTATGTGTTGGACGTGCCCCCTGTCCCATAGGAGGAGATAAAAGCAGAAACCAAACCGAGGTTTGCTCTCACACGCGTGCTGGAAGAGAGGGAGTGAAGAAGTCCCCAAAACACCGCCATGCCCTGGCGCATTGATTCCCTTGGCTCCTAACCACGTGGCCTTTCAAAGTATAGTTTCCCTCTGTGCACTCTGGCCCAAACCCACGTGTTCCCAGACCGATGACCCACTCCATTTGCTTGGCGTTTCGAGAAGTCCCCATCGCATTGCCCTTTTACGTGAAGCCCCCGCATCCTAACACATGGAGGAACTCGCCCTCGGAAATCGTAAATCATCCACGGACCTCTTTCTGCGCTGGAACCAAATCTGCCTTACGGTAAAGTGCTTTGGAAGACCTCCATTCAGTCACGCTTTTTCCTTGTAACATTTACTTATTTTGAGTGCCAGTAATCACCGTATCTCTTGTCAAATGTCCGTGCTCCTCGAGTGTCGGCGGCGCTAAGCTATTATTAATTCATCAAAGCCCCTTGGCACCCTCAGTGCAGCTTCGAACTCATTATTCTTTTGTCTATTTTCATTACTGGCGTATAATGTGCATATCTCTCATTTCAGAGGGACCCTATATTGTGGAAGCTTCTTAGACTGTGTCTGGAATTCCCCAGTTTCACCCATCCTGTAGGAATCCCCTCAGGATCAATAATCTACTTGCATTCCTCTTTCCCATACTAATGGCATTTATGTAAATACACGCCTTTAAGTTTGCCCACGTGTTTACATAATATTTCCCTCTAGTAGAGGAGCCTTACGCTCATTTGAAATTCCCCTTTTTTTTCCTCTTTTTTTTGTTTTCCTGGACCCCCGAAGTCAGAATCACAAGGCTAAATTACCTTAAATTGTTGCTACCTGTCTCTCAGAGAATATTTCAAACTAAATCGCCAGGAAAAACATAAAAAATGGTGACCTGGCCATAGATCTCGTTTTGCAGTTGCAGTTCCCCTAGTGTTGCTTTATTGCATTTGCAACTTGTCAGATCAGCTATTAGCAAAGCTACACTGGGTATGAGACAATTACGAACCTTTTGTGTAAATACCAGCACACAGATCTGGAAATTCCACGTAAGTAATGTGTTTATCTTAGCAAAATTTCTTTCACAATCGTGACTGTTCCTAGGAATTAGAAGTAGGGACGCATGTATTCACTGAGAGAAAAGAGCCGCCGTATTAGATTCATTAATGCATGCCTTTCAGGATAGGTAGTTAGGAAATAACCAGTGCTAACCATCCTTTGCTTTGAGGAATAGTGCGAAATTCCTCTGTGTTAAAATCTTTTCCATATCTTTTGCTTCGAGGAATAGTGCGAAATTCCTGTGTTAAAATCCTTGCCATATTCTTTGCTTCGAGGAATAGTGCGAAAGAAATTCCTCTGTGATAAATTTTACTTCGCATTTCGGATTAGTGAATTATTATTTTGGCACGAATAAATTCCTACATGGGACAAGACGAAGTCAGCTTGCATTGCTGAAATTCTCTCAGTGTAGTTAGAATTCGAGTTAGGTGTTAGGAAAGCGAAATTTAAACTCCGCTGATAGGGAAAATTACTAGGTCATTTAACTGTTATCCTCTCATCCCGGGAAATTCCCCGGAGTCCCAGACGGTCTATAAATAGACGGGTCCATTCACAAAGAATCTAAAAATAACTCCGGTGATGGTCAGACGTTCTGCACCCCCCACCCCCGCCCATGCCCACGTGTGTAGCATTTTTTTTCCATTCATTTCTCAGCAAACATTTTTCTTTGGGTTTTTCCCATTAGTAATTTCTAAGTCCTAAGGGATGAATCGTATTTCCAAGTCCTCAGAGACTCCTACTAAAATTCTACATCGCACATGGGGAGAATTCCTCAACCAAAAATTCCAAGTCCTCAGAGACTCCTAAAAAACTTCTATGTTGCACGAGGTGAGAATTCCTCAACCAAAATTCCAAGTCCTCAGAGACTCCTAAGATTCCACGTCGCATGTGGCGAGAATTCCTCAACCAAAAATTCCAAGTCCTCAGAGACTCCTACTAAAATTCTACACCGCACATGGCGAGAATTCCTCAACCAATTTCCAAGTCCTAAGAGACTCCCCCCCAAAAAACTCTACGTCGTGAAAGGCGAGAATTCCTAATTCCTGCGGGAAACCCAAAATCAAGTCCTTTTGAGACATTATATAGTGTAGTTCACACACATCTAAGCCCTTACGGGACTGATCATTCTAGTTCGTTAGAACAACTCCTTAACTTCATGCTACAGCCGGCAAAGTCCGAGCGTGACAAAATCCAACTACGTCTTCCGAAACACATATTAAAATTCGTTCGCCAAGAACAACCACGTCTTTCCGAGACATGTTAAATTTTAACAAAGTCTCCTCAGACTTATTGATCCCCTGTCTTATTCAGACAGATCCATTCTCCTGCAGTCTGAATGATTGAGTGTTTCAGATTCCTGCAATTGAGTTTTCAGACAACCTGAGTCTTTACAGACATATCATATAACCATTATTTCAAGATGGCTAATACCAGAACCCAACAAAACGAGGACTTCAAATTCTACATGTCCACTGGAAAGGACATGGGACTAACGGGGCAGGATCTGAGACAATGGGTTTAAGAGCGAGTGGACGATGCCAAGGAGGAGAGAGGAAAAGAACGGCGGGAGAAGGAGAAAGAACGTGAAGAGAGAGAGAGAGAGAGAGAACGGCAGGAGAAGGAGAAAGAACGTGAAGAGAGGGAGAGAGAACGACAGAGAGAGAGAGAGAGAGCGCGCCCATGAGCTCCAGATGTTGGAACGACAGCACGGCACCCCCGCCTCCTGCGGCGGGAAAGAGTCCCCTCAGCCAAGCTCACTCGTTCATGCCAAAATGGACAGAGTCCGAACCCAAAGTATAGCTTGAAAGGGCCGAACGAGTCCTGGAGTGCTGCGACCTCTCCCCCGCCGAAGTCTCCCTTGTTCTCACTAAATTCCTGGGTGGAAAGGCCCTCGTTGCCTACCACGCCCTTTCAGCAGAAGATAGGGGAAACTGGGAAGCCGTACGCCAAGCAGTTACGAAGGCGTACGAGATTATCCCCGAGCATGGAGGAGACATTGGAGAGAGCAGCCCAGAGAAGCAGGCCAGACTTGGTCCGATTGGGCTTACCATTTGAAGCGGACAGTAGCAAAATGGCTCGATTCCGAAGCAGCCACGAGCGCCGCCGAGGTACTTGAAAAATTTAAATTCGAGCATTTCCTGCGCTACGCCCCTCCTGCCCTCACTACTCATATAGTGGAAAAAGGCCCAGTAACACTCACCGATTGTTGTCGAATAGCAGACATGTGGGAAACTCACCACCCTCAAGAAGGATCAATGGGGCGGAAGATAAATCCCCCATCCCTCCTCGGATGATCAAATTCCCACAAGAATGGGAACTCGGGCAAGCCCCTAACTTGCCATTATTGCAAGAAGACAGGGCATTCCTCCGAACAGTGCCGGAGCAAGAAAACGGCACCTCTCTCTCCCGGAAAACCGCCCAATAGCTCACCTGCGCCTCCACAGGGGCAGCTCGGAAAGACTTCAACCTGACCTTTTGCACAGCGTGCAAGGTTTATGGCCATTCTCCCGCATGGGCGAAATGCCCAAGCAATAATAAATCAAATACTCCCACCGTCGCCTTGGCCGTCACAAATCCCAAGTCATTAGGCCCTCCCGCCGAAGGGCCCGTATATGTGACCCCTTCACGAGGTAGCCACCCGGCACGCCGAGTCACGGCATTCGAGGACTCGGGCACGCAAATCTCCCTCATCCGAAGGGACAGAGTTCCCTACGGAGCTATCGTCAATAGACGAAAACTCGTCACGATCGAGGAATAAATCAATTTAAAATGATACTCCCTACGGTCCAATTGAGAGTCACAAGACCTCACCAATCCAAAATTTGCAATCTTGCAGTAGCAAGCCATCTCCCGGAGGCTATGACGTCATCCTGGGACAGGACTTTCAGTCCCCACCGAAATCACGACAATCTAGGGGTCCACATTCCCCGAATCATTCCGTGGGGCGCGAGTAATTCTCCCCGCTTCTCCCTCAGCCAAGACTGGCGCCCCTGGGTACCAGGAGAACGTGCAGTCCCCACCAGTGCCACCTGAGTACGATGTACAGTGGCCCCCTCAATCGGTTCCCAATCCAATCCCAGTGCCCGGTCCTGCCTCAGTGCCAGTGCCAGGGCCCCAATCAGATCTCCCTCCCGGAGATGCCCAATTCCTGCCAGTGCCACTTGCATGCACCGAGCAGTGCCAAGCTTCGTCCGTCCTGACCGATGAGCCCAAGAAACCTCTGATAGTGCCTGACTCTGCCCTAGCGCCAGCGCCAGAGCACTACCCCGATCTCCATTCACGGGATCTAACTCAGGACCCCCTCTCTTCCCCTGGCCTGGCACCGCTACCAGCGTCGGTAAGAGAGACGGTTCCTCTTGACCACAGCGGAAGCTCACCTGCAGGTGCGGCCTCGCAACCCGTGCCTGAGCTAGTCATTGATACCTGCGAGCCGCTCACGCCGCCCCCACCGCCTCCTCTCTGCATCAGTCCGTCGCCGACGCAATTGCAAGTCAGGATTCTGCCATATCTTACTTGGCCGATGAACTACAAGAGCTGCGACGGATCATGGTAGAACCAGCATGGAGAACTCCTGCATCAGCTGTCGCAGCAGCAGGCCCAGGTGACACTCGTGCCGCCCTCCGGTCTCGGGCCCTCCGCTTCCCCGGCCGAGGACAACTGTCCCCTTAACAAAGGTTTGAGGCGAAATTACCACGGGCATGGGAATTTCCAGGTAGTTTACAAAGAGCTCTAGAGCTCCCCTGGCACTTGTGCCACCATTTCATTTTTCGAGGGTCTTGGCACCTCTAATCCAGAGGGGGATGTCAGGCCCTCCGCTATCTTCTTCCGTTCCTCAGGAACTTCTATCTCTTATCATCCTCTATTAATCTTTTCTTAAATTATCACCACAAGAGGCAATTAAGTACGGGATACCATTCCCTGCAAATGTATAAATCATTGAGAATAACAGAGTGAGAAGTGGCATACCCTTGCGCCCCTACCTTGGCACCGGGCATGCGTGTCAGCTCTTCCTGAAGGAGTTGCGCCCTTCGGATGCACTTTTCTTGCCCTGGGACTGAAGTGATAGTCCGGGGAGTAATTTACAGGCAAAGGAGGATAAATTCCCGCCTAACACAATAAAACCCTCACTCTTTTTCCCTTAGCTCTACTGCCAACATCATTTACTCCCTTTTAGTTATTTATTTATCTTTCCTTTTAATGAATCGTGAGTCATAGACTCTTGCCCTTGTGATTTAAATGCCCCTTTTGTAAGCTCTGAGAGACGTGCTCTGCCTTTCATATGCGGTCACGTTTTCATTCGTAACATCTTGTTAATTTTCCTTTTGTTATTATTATTCCTTTTCCCCTTCCCTTCCGTCTAAGAACTCTGTTTGTCCTAGACCCCACGTCTTTTGTCTGCTCACCCCGTCATAACATTGAGTACCCGAGTGTGGGTAGTGGACACATAAAATTAGGGTAGTTTAAGGTTAGTGAATTAAAACTCGCGAATACCCTCACTCGCATACAACTGTCAAAATACCTCAGTGTTAGGATCGGACATCTACTATCGAAGTTGGTGATGCATTGAACTATTAGCTAAGCAATTACCAATGCGAATATGTATAGTCATTACAATATCGTGTAAGGGGATGTCATTTACAAAAATAAACGCTGTTTTTTCATTTATACAGCCTCTTCAAGGCAGACTGTACTAACTGCATGCATTTTATCTAAAATTAAGTAACCATGTATTTTAATTCTTGAACAATAACCTTTCTTTTCATTTGTTTGCCATAGCCTCATATACTTGGTCTTATAATCCTAATTAATTCACATTGTTCGAGTCACTTTATAATGTTATCAATGTGTAACCAAATCAAAAGTAATTACTTTTTTGCAAGTTGTGAAATTACCTTGTGTCTTGTTAAAGAAATTTCTTCCAATATGTTATTAAAAGTAATGTCGCAGTTCCATAAATCCCTTAGTAGTAAAGTTCATTGCAAGGCAGAATGTAGAGTAACGTAAAGCATTTGCCGCTTATTCTTGTATATCGATGTTCACACCCGAAGAAGGTATGCACATCATCTTGTATGGGGAGGTATCATAATTAGCAAGAACTCGCTAGCAAATTGCTTCCACCTTTTTTCTTTTTTTTTTATTGTTTTCATTTACTGTCGGCCGATCAATATTTCACACGGTCAAAATACAAGGGATTAAAAATCGATTTTAGGCCACTCCCTTTAAGTAGATAATTTCTGAGGCAAAAGTGAATTGTCTGGTTGTCCATTACAGGCAAAAAACCCCTGCGGGCATCAGCTGAACATGACTCAACCCCCCCCCTATGTGTTGGACGTGCCCCCTGCCCCATAGGAGGAGATAAAAGCAGAAACCTAACCGAGGTTCGTTCTCACACGTGCGCTGGAAGAGAGGGAGTGAAGAAGTCCCCAAAACACCGCCATGCCCTGGCCCATCGATGCCCTTGGCTCCTAACCACGTGGTCT
>NC_089784.1:47592532-47597532 GCF_040412425.1 Macrobrachium rosenbergii
GTAATTTAAAATGGTGTCCCATGACTACCAGAAGCAATTATGTAGAAAGAGAAAAAATACTGAAACAAGGCTAATATTCTGAAGAACACTTCCTTTTCTTCTTAAAACGTCAACAACGCTAAGCGCCGCTATTCCAGTCAAATTTCACTGGTTATTCGCAGATAAAATACTGGCGTCTTCAGTAGGAAGTCGGTGTGTCTCAATATGGCTGTTATATCGACCGCTAACATTCGGAATTTAAAACAAAAATACACCAAGAACTTCAGACTTCTCAAGGCAGCAGACAATTAATGTATCGTAGTTATCAACCCACAAGTTGCTAGACTTATGGAGCATGGAGCAAGCAACAAAGGAGTAAGGACGGGGCCTTGAGATCAGAAAGAGTTTTCTTTTCCAGCCATAAAACACCATTCATTATCGGTAAATTATGTATTAGATAAGTTCTTGGATCTAATTACTCTGGTAATCCCTTAATCAGATTTGAACGTGGTAAAAGGAACTTTTTAGCATTGTTTTATATATTGCATGAACAACAGATACGATTTATCTTAACTGCACTCCAGGGTGTCGGCAGAGGAAGTATTTTAATACCACGACCTCGTAAGATCATGGCAAGAAGTCCGTTGGGCATCTTAACTACTAGCTTCTAAATCAAGAGTTTGAAGGAACAAAGAAGTGGCAAAGTACACTGTACGACAGAACTTGGTAGCGGAAATAACAGTGACAAATTCTGCTCCGTATGGAACCGTAATCTTTGCATATTTATTGTGACATAAATCTTTCCAGAAACATATTTTTCATTCAAGAGATATACTCAAATAGATATGTGTAATGATGAAACCCAAGAAAGATGTAATTATGCCGAACAAGTCTTCCTATTTTACTCTTAATTCTTATTCAATAATTAGGTACAATAAAGAAAAAGAGAAAAATTTCCCCAAAATGAAGTCCATTTCCTTAATAGAGTTTGTTTTACTACCTTTAACTTTTGTAGTCCTGAGGAAAAAGTGTTTTACCTTTTCTTTTTTGTCAAATATAATATATAAGTTTAACTTTGAGTACAAAATTTCCATGGTCTAATCCACAATGCTGTATCGTAAAGATACACTTTGCAAAACCAAAGTGGTGAAGTCTACATTTGCATACTTCTTCGATGACAACGAAATACCCATTGCCCAATGACAGACACCTTTCTCTCATTGTCGTTCTTAAGGCGTTCTCTCCCGACTTTTTGCTTTTTCAGAAGCAATCGGAAATGCATTTCGTTTCTCTCTGCAGGATCATTGCAATTAGAGGAAGAATTCATTAAGAATCTGCATGGGAAATGAACTACATTTGAAATCCTATGCGATTATGAGTCCTTAACATCTTATTACTTCCTAGGTTAAAGAAAACAAACCTAGATATTCACACACGGTTAATAATTATAAAAAAAAAAAACTTGCAGATTACAGAGGAAAAGTAATACTTCAGCAAAATCAGTGTGATTAAAGAACCTCGTACTCGGGGGATACACAACGCAGCAGTAACGAACAGACAAACCTTAGACAACCTACAGAGCGCTGACAAAGATTTAAGAAGAAATGAAACGATTTTACATCCTAACAAGAAATTGCAAAACTCAATTAACTCTTTCATTTAAAAATATATAATAAACGTATGGTGCTTTGTTGTGACCTAATGAGTGACCGTTTCATTTCTCAGATAAATTGGGACAATTTAGAACATCCCAATCTCTCTCTCTCTCTCTCTCTCTCTCAATATATATATATATATATATATATATATATATATATATATATATATATATATATATATATATATATATATAGATAGATAGATATATATATATATATATATATATATATATATATATATATATATATATATATATATATATATATATATATATATATATATATATATATATATATATATATATATATATATATATATATATATATATATATATATATATATATATATATATATTGTCATGATGCGTATTGAGTACCTGGTTATTACACAACTAATCTCAAAATTCAAAATATACCTCACTTCAGCCAGATACCTGAATTCTCATAACATTAATTATTACGACTGAGTACTCTAAAAGTAACAGTGATCCCCTAAGAAAACTTATTTATCAATCACTTGAAAAATCAAACTAAGTTTATCAGAATGTGTGAGGTATCAAAATTTAAACTAGAAATATTCTAGAGTAAAAGGGCATCACTCCATCAAACAACTCTAAGTGTTTCCCTGGTCTTAATTCACATTAGCAAAACCAAAGGAACAAAACATGTTTATCACTTTGCCTTATGCACACACAATCAATCCCATTCACTGGTGATCAATAAATGAAACACTGTTTATCTAAAGATATTAAATACAAAAAATTTAATTTCAAATTCAAAGTTTATAAATAGAATTCACAATCTGAAAAAATTATTATTACTTGAAAATAACACAACACTTTATTAATTCTTGAATTAAATTATGAAACAAAACTAACACACAAAAACTTTATCAGGAATTTAAATTAACCAAGCAAAATTTAAACTATCAAGAATTACTCAATATTTGAAAAGAAAATCTTAACAAATGAAATATTAAATCAAGTATGTAATGTTAAATTACCAAGAAACATTTAAAATACTGTCAATACATTTTACATTACAAACATAAAAAAATGTGAAAATATGAAGAAATTGCAAACAGAAAAACACACAAAAATGCATATAAGATTTATCAATAACAATTTCACTCAGGCACAATTTCCTAACTTATCATACCATGATATTAATAAGTAAAATTCACGTTACCTTACACAAACTTGTGAAAACCTCTGCTGCAGCTGCTTTACCCAAAACCACACTTTTTACCAGGCGCCGTTACAAATTAAATAACTTTACTAAATTCAGATTTCAAAAGTTAATGCTAATACGTGACCACAAAACACTACGTTAAAAGTAATCTCTTTCTAAGAACGAGAGAGAGATGGAACCAAACTAACTGGTCTCAGAAATCAGAATGAAACAGATTTTAGAATTCCAGTAACACGTGAAACAATTACATGATGTCATTAAAGCATTTTGGGTGCGAGATATAAAAGGGAAGTTCTAGAAGTAGGGAGCTGACGTTATTAAAGCATTTTGGGTGCGAGATACAATGGAGAAATTTCTAGAAGGAAAGTGACGTCATCCCAGCAAAACATTTTGAATGCAATCTTACAAAACATGGTGTAACTGATCAAGACATGTATTCTTTCTCTCAAAGTGGCGTAGGTGACTCGAACATGTAACAACATGAAATAACGCGTCTTGAGCTCGTATGGGACGAATCAGCATTTGTAATACCAACCTGTCATCACATCAACCCGAAACAAAGCGTTCTCTCTTATCTCAACTGATGACAATTGAAATGAAACAAGTCTTTGCTGGACACACCCATGTTCATATACTACGCTTTTATCAAGAAAGACATTATTCATTCTGAACTATGTTACTATTGAAATTGTATTATCAATTCTAAATTATGCTATTAAGTCATTTAATCATTAGTTCTTTTGAGATCTGATGCCAAACTAAATATGATACTTCAACAATCATTACCATTACACACAACACATGATAAAAGTAAACATGTCGAAATTATAGGAGGATATATATATATATATATATATATATATATATATATATATATATATATATATATATATATATATATATATATATATATATATATATATATATATATATATATATATATATATAATATATATATATATATATATATATATATATATATATATATATATATATATATATATATATATATATATATATATATATATATATATATATATATATATATATATATATGAAAATAAGAAGGCCCATAAAACACTATTTAAAACGTTGAAAACCATATATTTTGGATGCACTTGTTTCTGTGCCCCTGTTCACTGGTAGAATATGGACAGGTGGAAAGTTACAATGGTATATATACAAAAACATGAAGGTGTGGCCTTAGGCCTCCGATGTTAAGGAGGTGGTGTTTCTTAAGAAGGAGGAGATTGACCAAATTCCTAGTGGTTTTTGGCCCAGTTCATTAGCTCCGTTTGGCGATGGATCTGGCGGTCGCGTTTCTTGGGTCATCTTCCTCAAAAGGGGTCCGAGGATTAAGGTGTCAATGGCGTCCGATTTCCAATGTCCTCCTGACAGGTTCATATTGTTGGTTTGATTGATGATAGCAGATTCCAGCATCTTTCTTTTGTACGGACAGCTACTCTTGAAAACCAACCCGCCCCACTCCAGTTAATGACATGCCCTGTATTTCTAATATGTAGGAAAATTCCCGAACTCTCCGGAAGCGTAACGTACTGATCTTTTGTGCTCTGTTATTCTTTACGAGAGCGATCTACCTGTCTCAGCCTACATAAATGTCATGACAATTACTACACGGTATCTTGTAAAGTAGCTTCCCTTTTGTTATTTAAGTATACGTTAACGAGCGAACTCCCGATGGATTTGGGATAATGGAAAATGAAAGGATTATTAGAACTGAGTTGCTCGGTGGCCTTTTGGATGTTTTCATCGTATGGAAGCTTTATTTTGTTGTTGAAATCTATTTGTCTGTTGTGAGTGGGACCTCTGTAGTATATTTTATTTGCTTTATTAATAGCCCCTCGATAATGTGTGGTGGATAGAGCAGTTGCGTTAGGTGTTCCAGGATCGTGTTAAATTCTTGATCCAGGTACTCATTTGAACATATCCTAAGTCCTCTGAGGAATAGGTTTTCCCTACCATGATTTTTACGGAGACGTCGTGGTAGCTTAAGAAATGAATGTAGAGACAGCGAAGGTGGGTTTCTATATACTGTAAATGCATACCTGTTCTGTTTTCTTATGATCAGTACATCTAGGAACGGGAGTTTTCCGTCCTTTTTCCCATTCTGTTTTAAATTTTATGGTCGGAACTAGCGAATTTAGCCTATTA
>NC_089784.1:47602532-47610032 GCF_040412425.1 Macrobrachium rosenbergii
CTACGACCAGGCATGTATTAAATTTGGGTGGCAAGCGAGGTATCGAAGCAGGATTGCGATCGCACCACGTGTATCTCGTGTCTCCTCCTGAAAGAGACGTTTTTGTTAGCCCTGCTCAAACTAAGGGAAATGGAGTCTCCCTACAGAAGATTACAAGAGATACATTCTTAAATACAACACATAACGTATCCTAGAAGGTGCTTTTGATGAAAGCACGTAAATACGATCTGAGAGTCGGAGCCGCGTGTGCGTTAACGATGAACACGTAATTATACGTGCCCAAAGTTAACCAACGCTTTTTTCACTTAACTTAAATCTTAAATAGCCCTTAGATTGCACTGGTGGAGGGATAAGTGATTGTTATATCGGGATCTTTACTCGAATTCAAAGTACGTAAATGGCAAGGCAGGGGATGCAGGCAAGATTTTGACAAAGGGAAGATGGTTTCGCGGAGGAAGAGGTTAAAAGTTTAAAAGAAATGGAAATTTAAGAGTTAAGTACAAGGGACAGGGCTGGCTATTGACTACTCACAACGTACGAACCTTTTATGATGGTTATAGGCGCCTACAATCGGATTGGCTGTTCTTCAGCGATCAGTTCACACCAACGGAGATGGAGGGGACCAGCAGAGCGTCCGCCCAAATCAAGGTAGAAAGGTCTCTCTCCTGCTTTTTGAAAAGCAGAGCGCATTCGGTGTTGGGGGAGGTGGGGGCCCCAGCTGTACCTGCAAGCAAGCCAAGAAAGCCAGCAAAATCACAGAGGAAAGGAGACCTTAGGGCTAAGGCCTGACAGAATAAAATCCTACCTGCATCCCCTACTCCGAGTATGCCCATTGACCTGTCTGAACACAAATTGCTACCCCATCTCAGGCGATGTTCCATCGTATGATCTTTAAGGGGGAAATCTAGGTGTGTTCTGGTAGCAAGGGTTTTTAAGAGGAGGCTCATTGTCTTACCCATCGTGGACATTTCCTGTAGGCTGGGCTAACATGCGTTCTCTGTCCTCTGAGTGAAAAACAACGGGAGCTCCGCCATATTGGCGCTAGCCCAACAGCTCAACGGAAAATATATCCTCTAAATAAGTTAGCTAGATAGCAGCTACATAGGAGGGAGGAAGGTATATTCTTAACAGGTCCCCCTTTAAAAAAGGCCCTTCACACCCTTTCGGGTGTGAGGGTCTTAGCTAATTCCTCCCGACTGGCCCGTGACCTACATAAGGTGGATTGTGGCTCTGCACATCTAAAGGAACCTACCTAACTTCTAAGAGGGGTTCTTAATTGGCTAAATTACAGGCCTAACCTACCTAAGGATATAGATACTTCTACTAACGGGCTAGGATGACGGGATAAATCTACGCCTAGACAAATGCACACGGTAAACACTTAACCTAACCTAAACTACTATCCCCACGACTCTGGCACTGCACGAACTTGCACTAAAGAATGGCACGCACTGAGTTATGATCGGCACTACATTTTACGACTAGCAAGCAACAAATTGAAACTTGCCTAACCTGAAGGGTATTTCACAAGGTATGGTTAAGTAATATATCAGTTTGAGTCTAGAGTGGGTTGGAAGGAGGTTAGTTGGAAAAGGGTTAGTATTACAAAGGCCTAGGTGGTTAACGGTTAATGCTACGGGCTCAGAGATCACACAGGCTACCCTCTCTGGGCAGGTGCCAAGATCGCTCTGAGATGGAAGCGGCACTGTGCCAACGGGCACAAGTGCCAAGAGAGCTTATGGCTCTGACTCACTGAGTAAATTTCTTCTGCCCTTCTTTTTCTTCTTTGGGGGCCTCCAGGGTCTGGCTAGGCCATTCCTAGTGGGCGATGAGGGTACTGACTCTGAAGAACGGCCAGGAGTGCCGTCAGGAGCAGGATCAGGGGCAGCCTCAAGGGCTACGGGCTGGCCTCCTACTTCGGCTGCTGCGATAACCGTTGTGGGAAGGGAACCAGCGTCTGCGTCCTGGCAGGACAGTCCCTGGTTGACCAGAAAAGAGGTAACGTCCAGGCCTGCTAGAGGGTCATCCTCAGCAGGTGGAAGAGTGTGGGAAGAAGAAACATCCGGGGTTGACGGTTCGCACTGTGCGATGAGCACAGTGGTGAGATTTGGGGGATCTCCCGTAGGAGGATCCAAGTCATGTTCGGGTCCTGGCACGGGCACTGACTCAGGGCTCGGCTCGGGAAGTGCGCTTGGCAGGGAGCATCCCGCCAAGATGGATGGAGCTAGGCACTGACCAGTGCTGGCAAGGGGCAGTGAATTAATGTCAGACAAAGCTGAAGGGGGACCCGAGGTTCGAGACCCTTCGGAGTCCCTGGCACGAGGTTGGACAGCGATTCCTGTCTTAATGGGAGGACTGGGCCTCTTAGTTTAGTGAAGTTGGCTACTGTGGCTAGCCTACAGGGCCACTTTGCCCATCGTTCAGGGTAACCCCTTACGTTGCAGGTCCTGCAGCGGTAATTTGTTCGCTCCCTTTGGAAGGAGGGAGGGATTCTTGGGTTGCCGTCCGGTCGTAAGACCCGCGGACTAGGCCCAAAATGTGGTTGATTGGTATCGGTGGACAGGGCCACAGCTGTCACAGAGGCTGTGTCCCTATCTGAAGATGTGGTGCTGGAGGTGCTCGCAGAAGCAGTCAGGCAACAGAATGGCGGAGGTCGGGGGCATCCCCAGAGGATGTCCCATCCTAGCAGGAATTCCACTCCATGCCTGATACGGTTCACTACGCCCAGGCGGTGAATCTCAATGCTCCAGTCAGTGATCACCCGGAATTCGACTGTGGACACAGTTATGGACTGCTGGTCTACCCAGGTTACCATCCACCTGACTTCCTCATCTATGAAGACACCGGCTGGCACTTTGGACCGATCGATCAGGCTAATATCCGAGCCCGTGTCAGCAGTAGCCGATAAGTTTACTATTAGGCTAGACTCATCCAGAGGGGCTATGGTGACGTACTTTGTCCAGACCCGCTCAGGGTGAGCCTTTTCTGGCGGCTCGGCCAGAGATGTGGTACTGATCAGGTGGACATGCCTGGAAGCAACTACATGTTTTGGGCATGCAGGATACCCTGAAGTAGAGTGTCCTGCAGCTCCACAGTCTCGGCAGGGACCCTGGGGATAAGATGATTTCCCAGCGGTGACGGTGGGCGGAGAAGCTGGTGCGGAATTAGGAGAGGAAGAGGGATGGTTATGGGTAGGCTGCCGAAGGTTGTTGCCTGGTTGATTATTGTCCCTGTAGTGGCAGTCTGCTTCAGCATGGCCGTACTTCTTGCAGATGGCACGGAGGTCTGCTGGGTGGACTATTCGGGGCGATTGAAGGCCGAGAGGTGTCCTGGGGTTACTATTTTGCGCTGCAAGGTGCCGTGGGAGGGGTTGTACGTTTCCCAAGCATCAGCTAAGCGGCAGGCTTCCTTGAGGGTGGCTGGCTGTTTATCACTAAGATACACAGCCAGAGGCCTGGGCACACACTGGAAGAGGTCCTCCAGCATGGTCCGGTTGAACACATCCTCGAAGGTGCTGCAGCGCAGGGATTCGAACCAGCGGGTCCCAGCCCGAGTCTTGTGGCAGGCCCATTCCGTCCAGGACCAGCCGGCGTCCTTGGCCATACCTCGGAATCGTTGTCTCCACCTCTCAGGAGTAATTTCATACGCCCTAGTGACGGCCTCATGGACGGCGGCCATGTCTCCTTGTTGATCTCTTTCCAATGATCGGTGGGCGGCCTTAGACTTACGGTCCAGGTGCTTGGTAAGCAGTAAGGCCCTCTCAGCCAGGCTAACGTCATAGGTCTTGAAGAGGAATTCGATCTCTTCAAGCCATTATTCTGGCTCATCTTCGGTCCATTTGCCAACAAGGTCATTGACTGTCACGAGAGAGGTATTTGGTGCAAATGGGGCGAGGCTGGAGGCTTGTTGTGCTGCTAAAGCTTCTGCACTTTCATTCTTGGCTCTCTCTAACTCGAGCTCCTTGTCTAAGAGCGCTAGTTCCTGCTGTCTTCGTCTTTCTTCTCTTTCTTCTTCGTGCTGTCTTCTCCGCTCTTCTCTTTCTGCTTCTTGCTGCCTTCTCCGCTCTTCTCTTTCTTTTTCTTCTCTCCGCTGCTCGGCTGCTTGCTGTCTTCTCCGCTCTTCTCTTTCTTCTTCTTGCTGCCTTTGTTCTTCTTCATACTTTCTCATCTCAGCGATCTACTCCTTTACAAACCTTTGAAGGGCCTGGCCGGAAAGACCGTCCTCCTTTCCTGTATTCCTGAAGTATTGGTGCTCCTCGGTTGACATATTGCTGATGGGAAGGGGTGCTGAGTGAGGTACGTGGGTGTTCCCAAAGGAAAAGGTTTGTGACGATGAGGAAGTGTCCTTAGACTAGTGGCACTTCTATGAGTGGCACCTTTGAATGAGGTGGCACTGTGGAGAAGTGTGCCTTGCGAGGGTCACACTAGAGGAAAAGCGTTCCTGAAGGAAGTCTGAGTCCTTATGGGCAGATACGCTGGTAAATGGAGTGCTCCTGAAGGCTCTATGGTCCTTATGGGCGGATGCACTGTTATTGAGGTGTTCCTGAAGGAGCAGCGGTCCTTATGGGCGGAAACACCGGTTGTATGGCACTCTGTTTCTTCAACACAGGTGCAATGACTTATAAGAGGTTGCTTTAGTTGGGTGGCACTGTGGTGCCGGTGCGCTCCGTGGAGCAATGCAAAATGTCAGTGCATGAATTGGCACTGAAGGTGAGGTACTCTGCCGGAGCAGAAGGTAAGTAGAAAGTAGGAGGGTAAATGAGAGACTCCAACAGAAGGGAAGAGATAGGGAAGTGAAAGGAGAAAGATAAGTGCTTCAGTGATTGGGTGCTTAGCAGTGCCGCAGATTAGTGGCACTGAGAGAAATGGAACTGGATGTGACACAAGTGGTTAGCTAGTTATGAGAACTAGTGGGCGCTGCCTGACATGAGGACAGGGGACTACGAGGTAGGCACTCAATGTGCAATGGTTTAGCACTTGCAACACGCAAGTCTGAGATAAAATATACCCACTCCCACACATCAGTTGGAACACGTAACAAGATATACTCTATATATGCTTTATCGTGTACACTAAATGATTCTGGGTCGAAGCACTTGGAAAGAAAAGGTTGGTTTGCTTGATTAATCCGCTAAGCACAAGCATGCAGAAATTTTGCACTGAGTATATGATAAGATTTTAAATGGGTTAGAAATTTGAAATTTCAGGTTTTGTTATTAATCTAATTCTTTGTATCTGCCTTTTTACAATTTATGAGTTGATCCCCAAATAAAGTAAATTACGTTTGTCCCGTGAGAAAAAATGCATTAATACGAGATGCGAGAGAAGGAAAGAGGAAAAAAAAATCTCTCTCTCTCTCTCTCTCTCTCTCTCTCTCTCTCTCAGTAAGCGATATGAAATGGCACGTATTTGTTATGAAATTATAATCCCTTTATTGTACGCTTAAGCAAAATTAAATTATTGTTGTGAAAGTACGTTAAGTTAAATATATTATGTAATTGCTACTGCTTGCTCTCATAGGAACTTAAGAGTATGGTACGCAAGGGCGTTTCAAATTGTTTCGAACCGGTTCCTGATTTTCGTTAAGCACACAAGGAGGAGTTTCGTTCCTTGAACGAACGTTGTGGGAACGAATCTGCGCGGGTAACAGATGATCGAGGATTCTTGCTCGCCGTGCACAAAGACGAAATTGGATTTGGATGGATGGCGAAAAAGGGAAACAAAACAAACTGCACTTTCTTGCTACATGCGGGTTTTAAAATACGGAATGAATTATTATTCTTTGAATATCAGCACTGCCCTTTACTTTACGTTAATACTTTAATATGCAAAATAAACGCTGGGAACTGTTTTTCCAACAAAGAGACAAGTTGACGCATGCGCGCTGTGAACACAATGCTGGCTGGCTGGCTGTATAAATGCCAGATATCGCTATACGGATTCCCGTAAACTAATCGTTATTTCAAAATTTACCACTAACCAAGAAATGTACATTTTCTTTGAGTAACTATTCTGAAATAGACTCCTAGCTACTGGTCCTAGCTCACACATGCAAAATTCATTAGCTAGCACTTCCTAATTCCTAATTACACGTCGGCAACTCCGACACTTTCATCTACACTTCTGCGGGGCGGACATTTCGGGCTTTCCTCTCTGTTTCGCTAATATAAGAACCTTATGTGTTCCCTTCTTATGAACGCTTTTAATCCTACGACAATTGTTGCGTTTTAAAACAGAATTATTAATATGACTTATCTCCTTAATATTAGACATGCATACACACTGTTTTACCAAAAGACGTCGGCTACGATCGCTTCACCAAGCTTCTTTAAAATGCTTGTCCACAGTTGCACTAGTCCTCGTTACTGTGGATGAGCATTTTGAAGGTTATGTTTCATGTTTTATGTTTAATGCCTGGGTGTGGACCTCTGTATGGCAGGGTTAAGGAGACTTTAGGAATCGTTTCTGATGAATATGAAGCAGCATGCTTTTTGAAGCTTTATATGTTTGAATGTTGGGTTAAAGTCTTCTGATAACTTTTCATAACCATTCCAGTTATCCATCTGGGCGATCAACATCACCTGCTTGGAAGAATTTACCTGGTACACAGATGATTCCACTGAACACCATTTTGGTGGGGGAGTCATTGATTTTTTGTTTAAGGGCTGCGCTTTGCAATTGTGGCAGTTATGCCTAGCAGTAAATGCCACCTTGAAAGATCAGTTTGGTTCATTTAGCCATGCCATTTGCAGTTAGGTTGTACACTGTTTGATGCTGGTAATCTGGCTAAGGCAGCCCATATTTCAGATGTAAAGCTGGTCCTCTGTTGGAAGTGATGTAGTCAGGTATGCCAAAATGGTTGACCCACCTGTCGAGAAGTGCTTCTGTTCAGGCACTTACTATCAATTCGATTTCTTGGTAGCTGTGGAGATGTATCAGAACCAACTGGTGGGTGGGCGTGTTAAGGGTCCCACTACTGTATGTCCATATGGGGATGGCCAAACAGTTATCTGGGGAAGGAATTCCCATAGGACAACTGTGTCATGGGTAACTTTGCTTCTTTAACACTTAAGGCACTGGTTTGCCCACTTTTCTAGGTCTTTCCTAGCTCTGTGCCATATAAATTCTTCTGTCACCAGTTTTGCTGCTGTTCTGCCAAATGGTTGAATAAGTTTGTAGATGATCTGAAACACTTATTTTGTAAAGCTCTTAGCATTAATGAGCACAGATGGTTGGTGCTGGTGTCTCATGGCACCAAAGGGATGTCTTCATTTCAGCTTTGTTATGGCAGAATGATGGTTGTGTGTTTTGGGATGATGGTTTTGAGCATCAGTGGGTTCTTTGTACTTTATTTCCAGGTGAATTATTATTTTCTGTTCTTTGGGTGCCCTCTCTGCTGTGGCTCATACAGTTGTCTGTGTACTGTGTTTGCTCATTTGTCATCATCGTGGTGGACTTTGATTTCACAGATGGCATGGGTGGCGTGTTGCGAAACTTTGGA
>NC_089784.1:47615032-47617532 GCF_040412425.1 Macrobrachium rosenbergii
ATATACCATTGTAACTTTCCACCTGTCCATATTCTACCAGTGAACAGGGGCACAGAAACAAGTGCCTGAAATATATGGTTTCAACGTTTAAATAGTGTTTTATGGGCCTTCTTATTTTCATATTACACTGTAGTATTACAGGAAAAGACATTCATATATATATATATATATATATATATATATATATATATATATATATATATATATATATATATATGAAATTTTTATCACACCGTGATTTTTTATAATCATGAAGCTACAAATGTCGCTTGACATCGAAATTATCGCGTTACCTCCGTATATTCCGTTGGAGAATTGTCGCCGAAGGGGAATTTATATAAGTGATAAATGAATTGGAATGGATAGAACCCGCGACGAAAGCCTATTCAGCGACTCCAGTTGACGTAAACCATTGAGCCTCTCTTGATGGCTCAATGGTTTACGTCAACTGAGTCGCTGAATAGGCTTTCGTCGCGGGTTCGTGTCCCCACGATTCCAATTCATTTATCACTTATATAAATTCCCCCTTCGGCGACAATTCTCCAACGGAGATATACCGAGGTAGCGTGGATTTCGATATTAAGCGACATTTGTAGTTTCATGATTATATATATATATATATATATATATATATATATATATATATATATATATATATATATATATATATATATATATATATATTCATAAATAGAGGTCATGAAAGCTTGATTGAGCTATGTTTTCTGTTTAGGAATCTAACATTGGTAGAAATTTTGGAAGGATTAGAAAGGCTTTCAAGTAGTGAAGAAGATGACAGTGAAGATAATATTGTTGTTGCAACAAAGAGACATGTATCCATCTACATTTCTCCTCTAGAAAACGGGGGGATAACAGATGAAGATTCAGGAGAAGAGGATGATGTTGACATAAACAACCTACCTGTAGCTCAAATGATTTCTCAGGCTCTTTTTAGTGGAGAAACTCCGACAAAAGGCAGAAATAAGAAAACTTCTAAAAAAAAAAAAATGCAAAGTGAGGCACTGGTGCAGTAAGGATATCGAACAAATAGACAACTTTTTTACAGGCCATCTATTGCTGATTTTCCACGAACCCCACCTGAAATATATGAACTTTTTCTTGATGCTGCTGCCATAGAACTTCTAACTATTGAAACTGTGAAATATGCAGCACAAAATGGTAACCATCAGTTCTGTATATCATGTAATGAGATGAAAATATTTGTTGCAATTCTATTGCTATCAGGCTATTGTTCTGTATCAAGACGCAGATTATATTGGTCAATGGAATTGGATACTCATAATGAGCTAATATCCAGTTCAATGCGTTGGAATAGGTTTGAAGAGATCATGAGGTATTTCCATGCTGCAGATAATACGGATCTGAACTGACGATAAGTTTGTCAAAGTACGCCCATTTTTGAACATTCTAAATAAAAACTATCTTTCCTATGGTAAAGTCTTTGGGCCATCCACTATATCTATAGATGAGTCCATGATTCCATACTTTGGAAGACACCCAACAAAACAGTTCATCCGTGGAAAGCCCATACGATGGGTTTATAAAGCATAGGCGGCTTGCCCTCCTTTGGGTTATGCCTTTCCTCTTGACCTTTACCAAGGAAAATATCAAGGAAATAATCCAAACGAATATGCAAGTGAATATGGATTAGGAGGGAAGCTGTTCTAAACATTCTTGACACACTTCAAGCTGAATATCCAGGAGTAAAATTCTCTCTTTATTTTGATAACTTATTCACCTCAATAAAACTCTTAGAAGAGATCAAAAGAAGAGGTCATGGTACCACAGGTACCCTAAGAGCCAACAGAGTTGAAAAATGTCCACTGACTATGAACAAGAAGTTTGAAAAGTTGCCAAGAGGTAGTGAAGAGCATTTCTTAGATAGAGATTCTCAAATTGTCAGATGGAATGACAGTGGAGTAGTCAGCATTCGTTCTAACGAGCATGGAACGTTTCCCATGAAAAAATTACATATAAAAAAAAAAAGAAAAAAAATCTGTTAGGCTTAAAATGCCCAGTGTTGCGTATACGCAACATTGGACAGACATGGTGTGCCCAGTGATGCGTTTGCGCAACAGTAAATTTTTCGCCATAAATTGAAGAATACTTGAGAAAACTTGCTCAAACATTGATATATGGCATAAAAACATCATAACCTATATCATATATAAAAATAATTTCATTTCAAGAACCTTCACCTTTTCTGGGCATATATGGGTTAAGGTGGAAGGTCGCCATATTGGAATTTAGAATTCTTTTGCCAATTTACAGTGATTTATTTATAGAACTTAGCAAATTAACATTAGCAAATCAACAGTTAGACACCATACGACATAATCACTGAGGGACAGATTCAGAATGGGGCACAGTAACAATAATGACAAGAATTGGCAACGAGCAAGTGGCTAAAATGGGCCCAATCTGCAATAATCAGTTCAATGATAATAATTACATTCAGTCTGCCCTGATTACGTGGAAT